>NC_085872.1:19549359-19559359 GCF_034702125.1 Engraulis encrasicolus | reverse complement strand
GGCCGATGCGCCTCTGCCCAGAGATTACGATCCCAATACTTAAGTTTGGGAAGGGCGATGCGCCTCTGCCCACGGAGGGAGATTACTATCCCAATACAGTGTGTGGGGTTGGGAAGGCCGATGCACCTCTGCCCAGAGATTACGATCCCAATACTTAAGTTTGGGAAGGGCGATGCGCCTCTGCCCACGGAGGGAGATTACTATCCCAATACAGTGTGTGGGGTTGGGAAGGCCGATGCACCTCTGCCCAGACATTACGATCCCAATACTTAAGTTTGGGAAGGGCGATGCGCCTCTGCCCAGGGAGGGAGATTACTATCCCAATACTTAAGTTTGGGAAGGGCGATGCGCCTCTGCCCAGAGAGGGAGATTACGATCCCAATACGTAAGGTTGAGAAGGGCGATGCACCTCTGCCCAGCACAGCAGGGGAGGGCATTTACCACACTCGCTAACGGCGTCTAATCGCACAGCCAAGGGAACAAGGTGCAGCTAGCTACTGGCAGGAAAGCCCCAGAATGGAGGATATGTGTTGTGTTAGAGCTTTTAGGAGTGGAATAGGTATCTGTAAGGGTGTAAATCACAGCCTCCATGGCTACTATTCAATATCGATTTCTTAAGGCAGCGATTTGATTATTTTCGACACTCAGGAATGCCCCATGATATGATAGGATTTGATTTTTTTCCAATTACTTTTCCACTTCTATTATGTTATGGAGCTAGGGCATTGGGCAGGGGCCAGTGATTCAATCATTTTCGATACTTAAGAACACCCCTAGTCATCTGAGGACTGGAGTGGGTTTGTGTGAATTTGACGATAGGTTGGATTGAGCAGACAGATAGAATATGCTGACCTCAGCAACTGGGTGGTGGCTGAGAGAGACAGTTGACTCTTGCCCAACTGCACTAGTGCCTGAGGCAGTGTTGCCAGATTGTGCGGTTTCCCGGCCAGTTGGGCTGTTTAGGATGGCTGTCTGTGGGTAAAAATGGGTAAAAGGGGCTTTTTAATTGATGGCCATAGAAATCAATGGAATTTGGTTCAAGTTGTGTGGGATTTTGTGCTTCCATGTGGGTTTTGAGCATTTTTTGGGTTGGAAATTATCAGTCTCATCTGGCAACCCTGGCCTGAGGACATTCTGTCTCAAGATTCTAGATTAGAACATTCACATCATCATTCTATGGGGTTTGTCTGCACTGTGCTACAAAGGCAAAGTGCAGTAACTAGGCCTACATATTTGATCAACATTTATTTCAGACAGAAAATCTTCAGGCATCATTACTCCTCCTTTATCTTGTGACAAAGCCTTATGGTCCAAATGTGTCCCGTTTTAGAGATATTGCTATACTACTAATAATAATTTAATAATAATTGTATTTGTATAGCACTGTGTCATCCAAGGCATGCAACTCAAAGTGCTTAACAAATGGGGGGAAAAACACAATGTTATTGCAGGGATTAAAGTTTTCCGTCGCTATGACGGATTTCCGTCAACTGGATTTTCGTTTGGACGGATTTCCGTCTTTATAATTCATGTCAATTAATTTACAATTTTTACTTTCCAACTGAACTCAAATCGAGAGCACTCCTGGTCATGAGAAGGGAAGGAGAGGTGTGTTTGGTGTACGGATTTAGTTATACACGCGCCATCACCGGTGGTGTCATACAACAGATTCACTCAGTAGTTTTGAGCCATCCCCTTTTCTTCCGTGTTCCAAAAAAGAGCGGTCAGCAATTCGGTTGCGGCGCAGCGCGAGAGATTAAAAAAACAAATAGCCAACATTGTTGCTGATGGCAGAAAAGAAAATAAGTGTAATACTATGTTTAAAGTGCCATGAAATGACAATCATTAAATGAGTTGGACTGATATTCCAATATGGGCTAATAATGCATATGCATGGAATGCATAGCTTGAAGAAGGTAGGACACGTTTCCATTATCATTGCACCTGCCGTGGCGGATAGTTAGAAAAAAATGAATAGTTTACTTCGACTGCGCATGATGTCCTTTTCATGAAGGGGTTGCCTTTTAAGCATTGTGACTTTTACTAACATTATTCATAGCTCTAATGGGACGGCTATCATTGGCAGCTAGCTAGGATATGCCATGCGTAATACCATGCCTTTCGCACGCACTAAAGTATAGCGCGTTTGACTGGCTACGTGTAGAACTAGCTCTAGTTGTCTTTCTGACAACGGATAATGTACAGTCTCATTTGTAATCATAGCATATTAACTTTGTTGTTGCCGATATATATTTAAGAAATAAGTTAAAAATGGGTTACATTACAGGGGTCACGGAGGATATCCCTGGCAGAGCCAATATTTTATGCCACGTCTTGCTCTGGGAAACAGTGTTCTGATGGGTGGACTCATGGTCAATAAATGCCGTTTCGGTGTTTCTTTCATTTTCAAGGCTTGTTGTAGGCTACTGTGTGATGATATTTTTGCTAACTGGAGTAGTGTGCAGCAACAGTTGTGTGTGTGCTTGTTTTTGAGTGGCTAAACGTCTGTGCCCATCTTCTCGGACTATACGCTTCGTTTCAGTTCAGTTATTTGCGCACTGCGCACTCAGGACTGATGGGTGGGTGGTTTGTCTTGATTCGAGTGGAAAGTTGCGCGACAAGCTTGGGAAAGTGTGTTACTTTTGTTAAACGATAGACGTATGTCTGTGACTGTGTCGTGTCCGCTTGTAGGAGAGAACACGAGTGCGTGTAGGAATCGGGGACGTTTTTTAAATCAATGGTAAGCGTGTGCCTGGCACCGCACATCGAGAAGCAAAAAAGTACCGGTAGCCATAGGTTTTCAAAACGGTAGAACACAAGAGGTAGATTACAGGACGAATAGTGAAAAACATACAAAATAACCAACAACTAGTTTTCTCCCTCTGATTGCTATGACCAGTGCATTATTTTTTTAAATGTCAGAAATACTGCAAGCAATGCGCACCAGTGCTTTCACCAGAACAGTGTTTGCCCATTCTGATGGGAAAGAAAAATATAGCCTACTACTAAAACAACAAAAAAACATAATGGGATCACTGTATCAACGCATTCCCAAGCAGCAAATTAACGTGCCCAACACGTTTTTTTAACGTTTATATTTGGTGAGTGACACGTTCAGAATTGGTTCAGAATAGGTTCAGAATTGCGTTCAGATATGGTTAATTTGTAGGTTCCCGATTACGTGCTCAGCACGTTCTGAAAGGGTTGTTTTTTGGTGTCCAACGCGTTCTCTAAACGTTTCAAAATGGTGTCAAACAACACGTTCGGAAAAACACGTCCACGGACGTACAAATAAGGTGTACATTTGGGTTTTATTACGTGTTCAACACCTATTTTTGACACCAAAAATAAAACCTGCCGCAGCGCCATATGGCCTTGCTTTTTCTGTTAGGGGCTTAAAATTTGGCCTATGCTTTATCCTATAGCATTTATGAGGCCATTACCATTATTACTACTGTTATTATTATAGCCTTAGTTAGCCTAGTTATGCAAAAGAAGAAAAACATATGTGTAATGCATGTATTTATTTTTGAACAAAAACAAGCTGCCACTTGGACTTGGGCTGGAGTGCAGTCTGTGTCTGGGCTTTCTGTTATCAATGTTGAAGAGGACGCTTGCGTTGGCTTCACCTGAAACATGAAAAGAAGAACTTATTCAACAAGTGATGCTCATGACAAATATCATAATGGGCCGCAGCTGCATGAGCCCACTCTAAAAATCATGCTTTGCTGGTCGCGAGGATTTCACTGTAATGTCCGTTGGGTTCAAGGGACTCGTGTATGAAATATGAAACAAAATCTTATCAACATAGCCTACTTCTATGTCTTCTCACCTTATTAATAAAATAATACAGAGGTGGCACCTGTAGTAATCTTAAATAATAGTCTAGTACAATACAATGTTCGTAACGGTAGGCTAGAAGTATGGAAACCACGTTTCATTACAGTCGAAAAGCCCCCATTGTTTCTAATGAGCAAATGTTATTAGCGAAATGCTAATTACAACTCACCGGAGTTTCACGTTTGAAGTTTCACGTTGTCGATCCAGAAAGAGAAATTGTCAAAAGGAGGGTTGATAGTTGGTAGTAAAGAGGATGCGGGTAAAGTCAAAGAAGGTGAAAATATGAAAGATGAAGGATAAAATAGTCAAAGTTTACGGAGAAATCAAGAGGGTGAAGGTCTGTCAGGTCAGGCAAAAGAAGTGAATTTTCAGTTAATCAGAGCGGTCGCCTAGCAACCGGCCAAGCGCGAGCTGCACAGCTGCATCCAGTTCAGACAAAAACAATTTGGACTTCGGTGCTAGATCAGTGTTTTCAGAAACGTGTCTTTTGACACTAAATCTGTATGTTCGAATTTAGTGTCAGATCAGTGTTTTTAAAAAAACATGTCTTTTGACACCAAATCTGTACTTTCAGATTTCGTGTCAAATCAGTGTTTTAAAAAACGTGTCTTTTGACACCAAAACTGCATGTTTGAATTTGGTGTCAGATCAGTGTTTTAAGAAACGTGTCTTTTGACACCAAATTTGTACGTTCAGATTTCGTGTCAGATGCGTTGGTATTTTCACGTGTCATTTGACACTAAACCTAAACGTGTATTGAACGTTTTTAAAAGGTGTTTTTGCAAACGTGTCAAAGAAAACGTTCCACAAACGTGTTTGACACGTTGGTTTTATTCAACACCTAAATGACACCGTTAAAAAACGTGTCAATTGGTTCAGAAAACGTGTTTTGCTGCTTGGGTTGCAATTCCAACTCAATAATTCTATGATATCAGCTAGACCATTTTGAAGCAACTCATTGTGAATCCATTCTGCATAATTTTGTGAACAATTCATAAATAATGGGTAGATATAAGAGGAAATAACCAAAACATGAACCAAATTGCAGTTCAATGTTTGCAGTCTGATATAGTATCCATTATCCCTCCATTCTCGGCCATTTCTAGTCAATCTGGTGGCCTAGGCCTGACCCTTTCCCTCTTTCCTTTTTCTTGTATTTAGAAATTGGCATCTGTAAACATAGCATTGTAGGCCTACATCTGATTGAGCACATCTGATCTAGTACCTACAGGTACATTCATACTGAGTGTGTATATAGGCCTACTGAGTGTATAATGAATATTCATTGTTAATGTGAAGTGTAAAGTTTTATGTTGGTTGAAGTTCTGATTTTGTGGCACTTTTTGGTTTTACTGGCGCCCTAAAGACATAGGCCTATTCTGCTCTAGGCGACTGCCCTGTCTGCCTATGCCTAGTGTTGGCTCTGGCACCGTTCCTTGCATAAAACCAGTGTATGTTTCGTTATGAGGGCAGAGCCTGGCTACATTGGTTTTCGTTGGGTTACGGAGTGATACTCGATCGGGTGCCTAACCGGTAAAAAAAGTTCAGTCAGATGACTTTTTTTTTGCTTTAATCCCTGTTATTGATGTCATATGTCATATTTGCAGTATCTACAATATCCAACCTAATACCAATACAAGGCTTTGAAGGCTTTTTTTCTCATGACATGATGGTGTCACTATGGAATCAGGTGATGGTATCACCTCTCCCCATGCATAGAGTCCTATGGGCATGACCATACTATGTTAGCACAACTGACACAGACCGTTGCATCGGTGCTGGAAGTCTGTCCTCTAAAGATTAGGCATGAAACCATTGCATAAAGAAGTATTCGGCAGGCAAACAAAAGTAAAACTCATTCAGTAGGAATCGATTCCCTCTCCACTGTGCAGTTGTAGTTTAGTTCTTACTCATTTACAAACACAAGTTCATTAATAAATGTTAATGAATTGTTTAAGCGTTACTGAAACGTTTATCTAAGTCATGGTGTTGGTATCATGATGACGTTGGGCGCTACCCCCAAATGATGCTTTATTTTCCTGTGCTGATTTCGACCCCATTTTCTTGAAAGCATCGTGGCTAACCAGTTAGCAACTTGGTCTGCTGATAAGAAGTTGCATTGAAACCAAGTGAGTTGCTAACACACCGTAGTTAGCAACGATGCTTTTGAGAAACACACCCCAGTATGAACGACGACTACGTGCACCTCAATCCGCTATCTGCGCACTACAAAGTCTGCGACACGAAGCTCCCGTCTCCTCTTACTTTAATGTGACGTTTCGGGCAGTATGCCCTTCATCAGACATGGGGCCTATACTACAAAGCTGGTTCAGGATAAGTTAAAGGGGTATGCCACTATTTTGGGGCTTAATATAGTTAAAATCGTTGGCCAGGGTTTATATAGGTGGTAAAGTGTCTTATTTTTCATGTAAGCCGTTGTCTTGTTTTAGACATGTTACAGTTTTTCTCGATTGCCTCCACACAAGTTCTGGTACTTCACACACAATTCTCGGAACATCTCACCCATTTCCCAACTCCCCTAACCAATGTCACTGAACACTAAACACAATTCCTACTTAACACTCAAATTCCAGTTTTAAAACACACTCTTTTCACACCATTACACACAATTCTCTGGATTACACTCAATTTTCATAAAGAAAAACACTGGGTTTCTCATGGAACACACTGTCATTCACAACACTACAATCAACTGCAATACTATGTTCACTTCCTCATCACATGGGCAAACTCTCTTCATACCGGTTTACAATCTGAAATCATCACCCCATAAGGACACACATTGCATGTCATATTGATGAAAAATGAGTGGATGCAAGGAGAAAACCCATTTGTTTAGTTTTTGAACTCAAAAATATGTTATACAAGACATAACTTTCATGTGGTTACCCAATATTTTACAATACATTAGTGCAATTTTTAAATATTTAAAAAAAAATATGTAAAATCTATACACGTCTGTGTACTCCGAGTCTAAAAACAATACTTCAGTATTTTACTACAGAAAAATACCCTCTTTAGTAAGTAGAACACTGAAGAAAATACGTTTCTACTGTGTTTCAAGTTGAGTATAGAGTTTTTTTTTCATAGCAATAGGCCATACAGTAATGTAATGGGTTTTTTGTACTGCCAAATAGGCAGTGGGGTTTATCTTTGTGTTGTTTTTGTGAAAAAGACATAAAAATCTTTCTGTTTCTGTTTGTGTGTTGTGGGAATGAAGTTCTTCCAACTTATGTCACAGTATCCATGCAATCCAGAACAAAAAAAAGCCCAAGTTACTGGGAGAAATTAGTTTTACCCTGTGCCCAACAGTGTTTTAATTGGTCTGCAAATGTGTATTGTAGTGACTGTCTGTGTGTGTCATTTGACGACAAAATGAGGTTTTTAGAAGAGAGTACATTGTTTTGAGACAAGACGTGCATTTTTCAGAGGTAGTGAAGAGTTTGGCCCGTTGTGTGTGAGGTTTGGAGATTTGTGTGTAGAGTTTTGAGAATTCGAAGACCGATTCCGAAAATTGTGTGTAGGCAATCGAGAAAAACTGTAAAAGAGGGAGCATGTCGCTAAGCTAGTGAAAGTCAATGGATCCGTGTAGCATGTAGCTTAGCGACATACTCCCTCTTTTAACTTGTCTTAAAGCAAGACAACGCTTAACATGAAAAATAAGACACTTTACCACCTTTATAAACCCCAGCCAACGATTTTAACTGTATTAAGCCCCAAAATAGTGGCATACCCCTTTAAGGTTAAGTTAAGGGGTAAATCATCTAATACAAGAGCTTTTCTTAACAAAATGAGGACTCCAGGCTCTTCTATTAGATGATTTACCTCTTAACTTAACCTTAACTTATCCTGAACCAGCTTTGTAGTATGGGCCCATGATGTCTTTTTGATGTTTTGAGTTTTGACTTGATGTTTTTTTTCTTTGTTACTCCAGAACTTGTACCAGAACCGGATTCTCGGGCTGGCCCTCATGGCCTCCCCGTCTCGAGCCTCCCAGGGCCGCCGGCGGTCCAAGGACCCGATCCGGCACAGCTTCAACCCGGAGCAGTTCCCCAACGTCGACTTCCGGAATGGCGTCCCGGATGACCTGGCGGGGGCGGGGGCGGGGGGCAGCTTGCCGCGTTCCACTAGCGACACGGACCTGGTGACGTCGCACAGCCGCTCGACGCTGACCGCCAGCACCGCCCACTACACCATCGGCCAATCGCAGGACATCACGCTCAGCTGGGACATCAAGGAGGAAGTAGACGCCGGGGACTGGATTGGGATGTACCTCGTCGGTATGGAGACAGTTGCCATAGTTTATAGCGCCAGGAGGTCACATACAGTATAGTACAGTACATTACTGTCGTTATGGAGACGGTTGATGTAATACAGTAAAGGGCCAGCATAGGGGGGCGCTGTGGCGCAGCGCGCTAAGCCCCCCACATTTGGGCTTGCATGCCCAACCCCGGGGACCCCGGTTCGAGTCCGGCCGGGGTCATTTCCCGATCCTCCCCCGTCTCTCTGTCCCATTCGCTTCCTGTCACCATCTTCAACTGTCCTGTCAAATAAAGGCATAAAAGCCCCTAAAAAATATATTTAAAAAAAAAAAAAAAAGTAAAGGGCCAGCATGTCAAAGTATAGTACATTCTATCAGACTGGTGTCAAGCATAACGGCCCAGGGGCGGGTTCAATTCGGCACCAGAGGAAAAAGGAGAAGTAGCCTACATCTTGAGTCCATTACAAATTTTGCTGCCCTTGTCTGAGATTTGAGGTTTTTAATACTTGAGAACAACTGACTTTTGTGGTTGCCACAGTCATCCACATCTGTGACACATGTTCGTAAACCTTGCTCATCGCCACCAGTTGCAACACTTGGTATGGAGACGGTTGCCATAGTGTATATAGGGCCAGGAGGTCGCATACAGTCAGTGTTGCCAGATGTATGATAATTATCATATTTGTATAATTTTGTCTTCTGTACTATCAAAAAAAACATGATGTACGGCAATTTCAGAGTTACCATTTAGTTCATTTGGTTGGCTTGAAACAACTATTTGGTTCTTGTACGATCATTTCCTCCCAAAAAAACCCCCCAAAAAATGTTAGTTTTGAGGTTTTGGTACGATCGTTCAGCATTTTCCATCTGGCAACACTGCATACAGTATAGTACAGACTGGTCAGACTGGTGCCAAGCGTAAGGCCCAGGGGTGGGACGCGACCCACCAGTTGGTTCAATTCAATTCAAAGAGAAGTATATCTCGAGTACATTATAAAATGTCCTATGCTTGTCTGACATTTGAGTTTTTTAATACTTGAGAACAACTGACTTTTGTGGTTGCCACGGTCATGACCATCTGTGAGTCATGTTTGTAAACCTTGCTCATCGCCTCTAGTTGCAACACTTGCGTCCATGAGGAAGTGTATTCCCATAAGTGACGCGCGATAGTGTGGCAAGAGCTGGGATTACAATACATTATATTACACTTAGCTGACGCTTTTATCCAAAGCGACTAACGGTTATTCTATCTACAGGGTATTGGTTATAGTCCTTGGAGCAATGTGGGGTTACGTACCTTGCTCAAGGGCTCCTCAGCCGTGAATGGAAGTGTAGGAAGGGATTCGAACCTGCAACCCTTTGGTCTTAAAGGAACAGTCCGCCCTTTTTTGATTTTCACATATTTGCAGTATTTCCAAGCATTATTCATGAATGTGCATATCATTTTTGTCTATGTGTTTGCATTGCCTAGTTAAACAGTATAGCCAAATTAAGCGTAGCAATGCAAGTCTATGGAGGCAAACAAAACATCCTCAAATGTACTTATAAACTTCTTTAGAGTGCAATAGAGTGCAAAACAGCTATTTGATCCCGTCCTGTGATCACTTGTGGCTTCATGCTATTGCCCCCATCCGCTTCCAGTGATTATGCATATGATATACACATTCATGAATAATGCTTGGGAATACTGCAAATATGTGAAAATCAAAAATGGGTGGACAGTTCCTTTAAGACCACCTCCCTAAGCATTAGGTCACAGCGGGATGTGCAGGGAGGCCATGCTCTGGCTATGAGGGTTTTAACATGGTTACGGTCTTATAGGTACAGCAAGGCATGTTTCTTAACATGTATATAGTTTATTTCAAACACATATGCAGC
>NC_085872.1:19529359-19541859 GCF_034702125.1 Engraulis encrasicolus | reverse complement strand
ACCATTAGTAGCCATTAGTAAGTGTGTGTTTGGCTAGTAAGATACACACAATTTTGGTTGGTGATGAAAAAAGAGCCTTGGGCCGGTGGGAAAGCGTAAGGATGATGAGACAAGGTGCAGTCAAAGCAGCAGTAAGAAAGTCAAACTCAGTAACAGTCAGACTGTGCCTGAAGAAAAAGAGAGTGAAAAACAGACAGAGGAAGATGTGCCAGTGTTTTTGAAAAGAAGAGAAGAGTTTGTGACAGTGACAGTTTCTGTGTGTGTGTCTGTGTCTGTGTGTGTGCATGTGTGTGTGTGTGTGTGTGTGTGTGTGTGTGTGTGTGTGTGTGTGTGTGTGTGTGTGTGTGTGTGTGTGTGTGTGTGTGTGTGTGTGTGTGTGTGTGTGTAGTGCCTAGGGCTTATCTTCTCCAAGAGCGGCCGTGTAGAAATGGGATTAAGTGACTTCAGCTGATTTGGAGACTAGTGGAGGGAGGAGGGAGGGGCAGTGGAAGCACTGTTGTATTGACAGGTTGTGTGTGTACAGTGCAACGCAGCACGTGGGGCCTGGTTAATGTGTGTTTTAGTGGTGCGGTGTGCACTGGCTCTGCCTTTACGATTCGATTCGATTTCGGTTCAATTTGAAGCAATTCAGTCCTTCAGATTCATTCAATGCATTGCAATACATTGTATTTCTACTGAAAGCAAGGCAAATTTTTCATCAGTCATGAGGCAAAACAAGCAGTCAGATACTGAACAACATTTTATTGGCTGTTGTGTGTATCAGTCCTGCTGTTTTTAATGCTTTGAGGTGCTTTCAGTCAATTTAACATTCATTTGCTCTGGAAATTGCTCTTGAAAGTTGAAAAAATACGCTGCATAGATTATGGCATTTTCCGAATCGATTATTGAATTGCTCTGCCCCGCATTGCAATGCATTGCCGAATCGATTATTGTTTACACCACTTGTATGGTGCATGTTAGCCAACAGCAACACTCAGCCATTGTGACACAAATGGGATATTTTGTCATTGAAAACAAATGCCTGTTGAACATTCGAAACTGTTTGGGTTTGTACATGTGTTTGTGTACACTGTGTGTGTGTGTGTGTATGTGTGTGTGTTTGTACCGTATGTGTCTGTGTGTGTGTGTGTGTGTGTGTGTGTGTGTGTGTGTGTGTGTGTGTGTGTGTGTGTGTGTGTGTGTGTGTGTGTGTGTGTGTGTGTGTGTGTGTGTGTGTGTGTGTGTGTGTATTTGTGTCGGTGTGTGTTTGTGCATGTATGCGTACGTTTGTTAGGATAACATGATAGGATGCATATGTATGTGTGTGCACTGTGGTAGGAAACAGTATGCATGCATTTATGTACGCTATGCTTGTGTCTCGTCTCGTCATCCAGACCTCTTTTCTTTTCTTTTCTCTTGTTTATTTCCTCTTCCTGTGTCTTCCAGGTGTTCAAGCCCCCGTCAGTAGAGGAAGTTCCACAGAGCCAGGGCAGCCGGCGCCTCATCAGCTTCTCAATCTCAGGTAAACACAAACAACAACAACAACAACAACAACAACAACAACAACAACAACAGGGGCAGCCATGGTCTGGTGGTTAAGGAGATGGGCTTCAGATTAGAGGGTTTGCGGGTTTGAATCCCACACTTCCTCTCCCTATCTCGCTACATGGCCGAGGTGACCAATACCCTGTACTGGAAAGAATTGCAATCGCTTTGTATAAAAGAGTCGGCTAAATGTAAGGTAATGTAACAACAACAACAGCATGTTTACAAACAAGCTTGCACCTGGGAGCTCACACACACACACACACACACACACACACACACACACACACACACACACACACACACACACACACACACACACACACACACACACACACACACACACACACACAGAGAATGTGTGTCAGGAGGAAGTTCCGTTGGCAGGGAGGGAAAGGAAGGAGGGATAGAATTTAGAACACGATGTTGTTGCCATGGCAACGGGCCTTTTTTAGGAGCTTTGGTAAAGCCCTGTTCTGTTCCGTTCTGTTCGGGGGGCTATTTCTGATTTCCCACTGGTGCTCGGTGTGATTGCTGTCCATTGTAGTCTATCAACCCCAGGCGATCATTACCGGCCGTGGCAGAAGCCATTTCTTCTTTCCTAAATGTGACATCATTTTTTTTCACCTTTCAGCTCAGCTCAGCGCCACTGCTCTTTATAAAAGCCTGAGCCATTTTCTTAAATTCCCCACAGTGCCTCTGGCAACCATAAGCTAAATTATAAAGCCGTAACGCACATCAAAACTGGATGATCGTTGGCTTTTTAGTAACAGAAAAGACTATATGTTTTACACCGCTTTGTGTTGTCTAAAGGTTTACAGCTGTGTGGAATTTAAATGAAGTGAGTCTCTGTGGTGCCATGTCAAATGTGCTGTGCAACACCAGGTAGCAGCTGAAAGCGACACTTTTTTGTCCTCATTTGACACCATGTGGTTAGGTGGTTTGTGCCACATGGAAATGGTGGGGTGGCGTCCGCGCCAATGTCTTCTCCTGAGCGTTTTGCTCGGTGCGTAATTCCAAGAGCAGTATAATGAAAAGGAAGAAAGGAGTCGCACACTGGAGCTGAATCCAAAACTATTTAACAAAGCTGAAAAAAGTAAATGGCAACTGGGAACACTGATGATGGGCTAGACCCGAAACGTTTGTCCCCTGTCTGTCGGTTTTATTTACTTTTTTCAGCTTTGTTTAATACAGTTTTTGATTTTGCATTCAGCTCCAGTGTGCGACTCCTTTCTTCCTTTTCATTGTGCTACATAGAAAAAAGTAAGCAGAGACCTCACTGAACACCACCAAAGTCTCCACATGAGCTCAGGCAGTAGTTATACAGTATATAGAGAAAGAGGTATGTAGAATTTAAATGGGGTGTCATGTCAACGTGCTGTGCAGCACCAGGGGCCGATACTAAGACACTGGTTCAGGACCAGGTTAAGTTAAGTTAAACCAGGTTAAGTTCAGAGGTAAATCATCTAATAGAAGAGCCTGGAGTTCTCAGGAATAATCTAGAATCTAATCTTCTGGTTTACTCCTGAACCAGCTTCTTAGTATAGGCCCCAGGTGGTCATGGCGGTAACTACCATTGAGGACACATAGGTCATGTCCTCAGTATTTTTTTTCAGTAATGTAACATGTATCTATGATGAAAATCGATATCTGATCAACAATGATACATTCAGTCTGTATACGCCACCTCCATTTATCTTCAAGGCGGTGATTAATGAAAACAAACTTAAGAGTTTGACTGAAGTGTTTGAAGCATTCTAAATGCACAGTATGCAGTACAGCATGCAGTATTTGACCTCAGTATTTGAAAATGTCTCGTTATGGCCCTGCAGGTGGTAACTCAAAGAGACACTTTTTGTCCTCATTTGACACCATGTGGTTTGGTGGTTTTGTGTTGTGCCACATGAGAAAAACAAGGCAGGGCTCCACTGAACACCACCACAACAGCTCAGGCAATTGGCATACAGTATTAGAAAAAGAGGTATCGCACACCAATAAAGTCTTTTTTGAGGTGCTGGTTTCTTGTGCTTTCAAATGTTTAAAGAAAATAAAGAAAATGCCACACATTCTGCTCCATGTTTTACTTTGAAGGGACGTTTCGGTCATCTGGCCTTCAGTAGGCATACAGTAAGCAAATTGAAGTAATTACAGCACTTAAAAAGAATGACCCACCCTTAGAAATGACTAGTACTCAATAATACACACAATGCTGTGAAGTGAAGTAATGGGTAGTACTTTTTGCCAAAAGGAAATAAATTAAACATGATATTATATGCTGTGGACTCATATCCCCATGTCATTCTGGGACCTCTTTTATTCATCTTCTCCACTTTAAATTGTCCCTCCAAATGACTGTAGACTCATTGAGTCCTTGTGCTCATGCCTTGAAAAAAAAAATAGCTGGATGCGACAAAACTTCATGCATCTGAATAAAGACAAGATTGAAACATTTTTTTTGATGTGAGGATTGAAGACAGAAAGTCTTTGATTACAAATGAAGTCTTCTGTCAAAAACCTTAGTACGATGACGGACAGTAATGTCAGTTTCAGTGCCCACGTCAAAAACATAACTAAGTCAGCTTTTTGGCACATTTGGAACATAGCTAAGATTAAAGATTTTGTATCTAAATAGGATTTGGAGAGATTAATCCATGCTTTTCTCTCCTGTCGATTTGACTAGTGCAATACACTATTTAAATAGGCCTTCCCCAAAAGTAATTTGTGTAGGCAGGTGCAATTAATCCAAAATGTTACTGCCTGAAGTCTTACCAAAACAAAGAAAAGAAATCATATCAGTCCAATACTAGGTCATTGCACTGGCTCCCAGTGAGCTTTAGGATTGAGATTAAAACTCTTCTGATTTCCTCTAAGCCACTCAATGACCTAGGGGCCCTAGATATTTTGCAGAGCAAGATTATGCTAGAGCAATGCCATCCTAAAAGATGCCTTAGGTCTTCAGAGTCTTCTCTACTGGTTGTGCTTAGGGTGAAATTCAGACAGGGTGAAATGGCATTTAGCCATTATGCTGCCAAATGTTCGACACAGCTTTTTATTGAAATTACTTACAGTTTTGTTCAGGCCTTCGAACCGGTTTAAGGAACGAAAACCGAAAACGGAAACGATCAGAATTTTACGCAATTTTATTTTGAGCAGAAACAGAAACGAAAACGAAATGGTCTTCAACTGTTCCTGAACAGAAACGTTATTCTGAAATCCACAAAACCGGTTAATAACGGTTTATTTCGTTCTCTTTATATTTTATAAAATAACAAAACGCCTATTCTAGGTATAAGATACAGTCCATAAAAATAAACTTGATAGGCCCGCAAAACACTTCTGGGAACGATAAGAACTAACGATATTTTGCGTTCCGAACCGGTTCAGGAACGAATTTTTGGTGCCGGAACGAATTCAGGAACGAAAACGTTAAATAAAGGCCTACCTGAACCGTTCGGAACGGAACGATTGAAAAATAATTTCGTTTTCAAGCCCTGGTTTTGTTACCAGTCCATTGTTACCAGTCCATTGTTACCAGTCCACCCCTGTTACCTGTCCTGTCTTGCACTTTATGTCAGTCTGTAGAATGTCAGTCTTGTATATGTCTATGTCCTGGCATGGTATAGAGAGAAAACGTAATTTCATTTTCCTTGTATGACTTATGAAGAATATGAAGAAAGTGACAATAAAAGCTGACTTGACTTGACTTAACTTTGTTTTCATCTGTCTTTGGTTAGGGTTAGTTATGTACAGTCTTACTTTTAGTAACATTTTATACTCTTTCTTCTGTTTTTCTCTCAAGCTCATTGAATGGCAGATGTGTATGAGAATGTGCTATTGATGTTATTGATATTGCTATTGCTGTAAAGCACAGGAAAGTATAGTGAGTCCTCATTATGTTGTATTTTATGGTGCTGTTGCATAGTTGTTGCATGTTGCTTTAACACTACAGTGCTGCTTGAGTCATTGACTGTTTATCTGCAGTCATCAATGGTTTTCTGTGGTGTTGAGGTTTCAGTTCGTGTGTTGATTCATTTTGCTCTGCTTTTGATGATAGCTGTCGCTCAGTCACGGTATTGCTGTAACACTAAAGCAAAGCAGTGCTATTTGTGTTTTCTTACTAGTAGTTTCTGTAGCTGTAACCACCAGACTTAACCTGTTTACCACCAGACTTAATCACAAGTGAGATATACGTATGTCTTTCAGATTGGAAAGATTGAGCAAAGCGACATGGGACACAAACCTTTTTTGTGGTGCCCCATGCAGTTTCAGTCCTTGTACTGTTGTTGTAGACTAACCATAACCTCATTTTGAAGCCCACATGAGTGTGTTTGTATACAATACTTTGTGTGATGTCAATGGCGGTTCTACCCTATTGGTAAAGCCGGCTTGGTGTGGTCTTGGGGTTTCAGTGCTGGTTCTTTGGTGTAGCACAATAGCAACTACAGTAGATGTAGATAAGGCAGATATGAACCGCCACACTGATATAAACCACCGCGACTTTGACGTCACAGACCGTCCCCTTTAACCCATTTTATTGTCGCAGTCTTTCAGGCCACCACGGCTCATCCTTCACGACAAGGAAATGGATTATTAAAAGGGATCTCATTGGTGTGCAGTTCATCATCTTGTTAGCTTGAACTATATGTTTTGACCCTTCGCCTGACTGAAATGCATGTGTGGGATATCTCTGACTGTGACCAGCAGCTAAATGTAACCTTTATTTATTTATTTATTTATTTATTTTTTTATTTTTTTATTTATTTATTTACGGGGAGTGCCTCTTGAGATGTGACATCTCATTTTCAATAGGGTCCCCTTAAATCTGGACAATTCAAACAATACAAGACAAAACATTACAGCACTATACTGTACATTCATTCACTCACATTCACACACGTTCAGTTTTTGGGTCCGTACAGTTTTGGAGGGTTTCAGTCTTGGGGAGTGTTCCAAGAACATGGTTAAGTGATAACACCTGGCTAAGTTGCAGCAGATGAACTCCAAGGCTCTTTTATTAGATGATTTACCACTACCTCCAGATAAAGTGGTGTATATCAACAGTCAGGAATAACTATAAATGTAGTTTATAATGCATTATAAATCTTAGGGTGTTTTGAGTGCTTGTGAATGGTTATAAACTACAGGCAGTGAAGGGGCTTATAATAGCCTACATTATGTAAGGGTTAACGTTCGGCAAGAAGGTCGCTACCGTGGAATAGCAGCACGACAGAGAGAATCTTTAGAGCCCGACGCGGAGCGGAGGGGTCTTGTTCTCTCTGAAGTGCTGCTATTCCACAAAGCGACCGACTCGCCGAAAGTTAACCCGCTTATTATATGGATATACTTAAAGCGATGGTTCGGAGTAGAATCACCCTAATGCCATTTGAACCGTGACACCCATCCACCTTTACACCCGAAGTGTTTTCTGCCGCAGGCTTACATCAACAGAGTTGCCGTGTTATTCGATGTTTATTCCGGTTAGCTTGACTCAAGCGCATATGGATACTGGGCACCGTCTCCAAACTTTCCCCACAAAAATAACATGTCATGACACCAAACTTCTGCAGTAGCACAAATATGGTCTGTACTCACGAAACGAAGCATTTGGAAGTTTGGAAATAGTCCAGGAGTTTATTATTATCAACACAAGCCGAATAGCTTCTCTGCTGCTAAAGCTGCGCCAACGTTACTTCCGTCATCTAAGACAAGCATGTAAGAGTCCTAAACGAAGCTCATAATATGCACAATGAAAAGTGAATTCAGCATCAGTATTGATAACGAAAATCCTTGTCTAATTGATAGTAGGTAAGATTTGAAATATCTTTTAAGTATTGCCTTGAAAATATAAGCCTTAATCACAATTCAATGAAAACTTTTTTAACACTCTCGTCTGGAAGTTTGTTGAAGACTTTTACGGGCTTGTCTCATATGACGGAAGTAACGTTGGCACAGCTTTAGCAGCAGAGAAGCTATTCAGCTTGTGTTGATAATACTAAACTCCTGGACTATTTCCAAACTTCCAAATGCTTCGTTTCGTGAGTACAGACCATATTTGTGCTACTGCAGAAGTTTGGTGTAATGACATGTTATTTTTGTGGGGAAAGTTTGGAGACGGTGCCCAGTATCCATATGCGCTTGAGTCAAGCTAACCGGAATAAACATCGAATAACACGGCAACTCTGTTGATGTAAGTCTGCGGCAGAAAACACTTCGGGTGTAAAGGTGGATGGGTGTCACGGTTCAAATGGCATTAGGGCGATTCTACTCCGAACCATCGCTTTAAATGACATGGCGGGGACATTTCTTTAGACCTATTTAATGTTAAGATTGTTGCTGCGCAAAACAAAACAGTGCCGTTGTGGAACACCGCTAGGCAACTGCTATAGCCAGGACAACAGGTGTTGTCTATCACAGCAGCTGATTAGAGTGACAAAAGACCGGACCCCCTGCAGAGTGATATGAAACATTCGCTTTAGCCACTGACTTGTATACAAGCCAGTGGCTTTAGCAGTGAACGTCTTGTTGCCATTGACAGCGGTAGCCAGGACAACGGGTGCTGTCTATCACAGCAGCTGATTAGAGTCTTGTTGAAAAGTCGCTTTAGCAGTGAAAAGTCTTGTTGCCATTGACAGCGGTCTGTTATAGACCAACCCGTCCGTTATCGAAAAATAACAGACGTCCGAACGTTGGGGAGCCCCGTTGAAATGAATGGAGCATTCGACAGATGACGTCACAACCATATAATAAGACTGTCATAATGCACTGTGATTAATTATGATGCGCATTATAAGTTGTTATAAATGCACTCATAATGCGCTATAGATATGGGCTTCATTCTTTTTTTGGAGGGGGCTTTTAACCTTAATTATTCGTGATAGGACAGTGGAGGAGAGACAGGAAGCGAGTTGAGAGAGAGAGACAGGAAAAGATCGGCAAATGACCGGGGCGGGAATCAAACCTGCGTCGCCGGCGTAGCAGTCCAGTGCCCAGCCGTTAAAGCCACGGCTGAGCCCACTGCCAGATAAACTTAAAGGGACACTGTGCAGGAAATGGTCAAAAAAGGTACTGCAACCATGCTGTTCATTGAAACTGTGTTGGCTATCGCCAAATTTGATATTTGCATGAAAGTTTACTAAGTAATAAACAAATGTTTTTTTAGTATGGTCCAAGTAGAGTCATTTTTGCAGCTAAAAATGGCCATTTTTGGAAATTCAAAATGGCAGATCATGGAGAAGACCCCCCTTTTCATGTATGAAAAGTGCAATTTTTCCAGTCATAATGAATACTTAGAATTTGATGGTGGTGGTAAGTATTCATGAAAAAGATAACATTAGAGAATGGGTAGCATGAATTCTGGAAATAAACAACTTAAAATCTCACACAGTGTACCTTTGATATAACCTGCTTTACTACTAAACCACCTTAGTGGAATTAAACCCCCCACTGTTCCTGTTGTTTATTGCTGATCTTGTTGTTCTGTTGCAGACTTCCAGGCGTCTGGTCTGAAGAAGGGCATGTTCTTCAACCCGGACCCCTACCTGAAGATCGCCATCCACCCGGGCAAGCACAGCATCTTCCCAGCGCTGCCCCACCACGGACAGGAGAAGAGGTCCGGCATCGTCTGCAACACCGTCAACCCCGTGTGGCAGAGAGAGGTGAGAAGAACACAGATACTACAAGATACACTGCAGGGAGAGAGAGAGAAAGCAAGTGTGTGTGTGTGTGTGTGTGTGTGTGTGTGTGTGTGTGTGTGTGTGTGTGTGTGTGTGTGTGTGTGTGTGTGTGTGTGTGTGTGTGTGTGTGTGTGTGTGTGTGTGGCAGAGAGAGGTGAGGACACTGATACAATATACGTACACTGCAGTGTGTGTGCGTGTGTGTGTGCGCGTGTGCGTGTGTGCGTGTGTGTGTGTGGATGGGTCTGTCACAACCTCAACCCTGTGTGGCAGAGAGAGGTGAGGAGAACACACAGATACAAGATACACTGCTCTGTGTGTGTGTGTGTGTGTGTGTGTGTGTGTGTGTGTGTGTGTGTGTGTGTGTGTGTGTGTGTGTGTGTGTGTGTGTGTGTGTGTGTGTGTGTGTGTGTGTGTGTGTGCGTGTGTGCATGCGTGTGTGCATGCGTGTTTGTGTGTGTGACTTGGGATCAGTCACCCACATACACTGTACTGTACTGTATGACATAAGCATATGCACAGTTGTAAACCACATATCCATATCTCTACATTCATACGTATCACTGGCTGGTCTGTGCTTTATTGGACTGGCCTGGATGAATGCCTGCCATGGCAGACACACAGATATGTGCCGTCCTCAGTGTGCAGTGGTTGCACACTGAGGAAGGCACACGCCGAAACGCGTCTGTGCACAGAAAAATAAAGAAAAAAATTGATGCAAGGTGCGCCCCCCTTTTCTTTGATTTTAAGTATTCATTTGGGACAGCACCCTTGGAAGTTGTCAAGAAACCTGAGTGAAGCCTGCTACTGACTTGATTTAGACACACAGATATACCTGCACAATGTTGTGTCAGTTGGTGTGTGTCTGTGCCACTCGTCAACACAATGCTGGCCATCTCTTCTTCGGCTGTGGTCGCTTACTCTCTGAGTTTGTACTGTTGAGGTCACTGTGTGTGTTTTTTTTTCTTTACAATAATTTTAGGGGGCTTTTTGCCTTTTCATTTGAGACAGGACAGTGAAGACATGACTGGAAGCGGGAAAAGTGGGGAAGGGTCGGCAAAGGACCTGGGGTCCGTTTCTCGATTCTTGTCGTTGCTAACTGTCTTAAGACCGTCTCAAGACGTAACACCATTCCCTTGGATTTAGTGGTGAGCGTCGCTGTCTCGAGAGAGTGGAGTCGCTCTAACGAAGGACGTTGCTACCGTCGTTTGCAAAGACGCTTTCGAGATACGGACCCCTGGACCAGGTATCAAAGCCGAGTCAGCCGCTTAGTATATGAGTGCCCTACCATTAGCGCCAAGGTATAGCAGGGCCTACTGTGGATTTTTATTTTAAACGATGATAAAGGTTGGAGCATGCTTCACCCAACACATTTTTCTTCTTTTAAAAGCGCTGACCGAAATATTGTAAACCTGAAAAATGAGAAAAGGTCGCACCATGCATAGGTTTCTTTATTATTACACAGACGCATTTCTGCGTTCTGCCTTCCTCAGTTGACCCACCGAGGAAGGCAGAACGCCGAAACACGTCTGTGTAATGATAAAGAAACCTATGCATGGTGCGACCTTTTCTCATTTTTCTCTTTTAATGATGACTCATCTCACATGTTCATCACAACAGCCAAGTTTCTCCAGAGGCCTGACACCTTTCATACCGCTGACAACTTGCTACATGATTTAGAGCTTCCTGTGTCAACAGAAATTGCACAGTGTTGGTACTGCACAGTACACGCAGGATGTACATTATAACAGCGGTTCCCAAACTTAACCATGCCAAGGCCCCCATACCGAAAGATTCCAGCCAAGGCCCCCCTGACATGGGTTGTGCCACACTGTTTTTTCTGTGCACCCGGTTTCACAACTCAATGGAGTTGATGCCCATTCAAGTAGCCTACTACAAGAAACACAACGATAATAGTAGTAATGTTCAGAGATGCAATAGAATAGATTATTATTATTATTATTATTATTATTATTATTATTAACCAATGTGAGTATTGTTAAGCTTTTTTATTTAATTTAGTTTACTTTAATTGTTTTGCTATGCTTATCCTGTAAACCTGCCGCAGCCCCCTCTCGCAGCCTCCCAGGGTCCTTGGCCCCCATTTTGAAAACCACTGCATTATAGTATAGTTGAAAAAAAACTTGACGTCTCGTAATTCTATGAAATAAAGTTGTAAATGCATGTGTATGGGCCCTGCACTTGTGTCTGATGTTCATAAAGTCGGGCAGCCATGGCCTGGTATGGGGCCACCGTGGCCTTATGGTTAGCAAGATGGTCTTAAAGGTGCAGTGTGTAATATTTTTTGTAGTTTATTTCCAGAATTCATGGAGATTGCCTGATGAAGGTCTAGTACCGAAACGTCGTTTATTAAAGAAAGAACAGCGAAATGGTCAGTGTGCGGGAGTTTTTTTTTAAACTATTGCAGAATTCATGCTGCCCATTCACAAATGTTACCTTTTTCATGAATACTTACCACCACCATCAAAATTCTAAGTATTCATCATGACTGGGAAAATTGTACTTTTCACCCATGAAGAGGGGGATCTTCTCCATTGTCCGCCATTTTGAATTTTCAGAAAATAACATAGGCCTAATTTCTTTATGGGGCCATGATGTGCCTGTAGTTTTCAGGCAATGCAAGTGCTCCCATTTGGCTATTCAACAGATGAGCCCTTTCTTCACAAGACTGTTGCTTGGTAATTGAATGTCTCGTCTTTAGATCGGCTATTCTGGTTGGTTTCACTTCCAAAGCATCTGTCATGGTTCTCAGAAAGACAGTGCTATTTTGCCTGAGTTTCTTTTGCAAATGTAGTGGTTTTCACACATGTGTGTGTGTGTGTGTGTGTGTGTGTGTGTGTGTGTGTGTGTGTGTGTGTGTGTGTGTGTGTGTGTGTGTGTGTGTGTCTGTGTGTCTGTGTGTGTGTGTGTGTGTGTGTGTTCGGTGTCTCTGTGTGTGTGTGTGTGTGTGTGTGTGTGTGTGTGTGTGTGTCTATATATGGTATAATACGTCTTCTTTACATGTGTGTGTGTGTGTGTGCGCGTGTGTGTATAAGTGTATGCATGTGTGTGTGCATGTGTGTGTGTGTGTGCATGCTTGCTAGTGTGCGTGTGTGTGTGTATGTGTGCGGTCATGTGTGTGTGTGCGCGCCCGTTTAAGGATGTGGTTAACATGGGCCTTTCGTAATGGCTTCTTATTCAGCTGAATCAGCCCCTTGCCGTGGCTCTTTTCTCAGCAGAGATTCCTGTTTTGGGACTCTGGCTGCGTAGGCAGGCCGGATGTCACCCTCCACTCACACACAC
>NC_085872.1:19509359-19524359 GCF_034702125.1 Engraulis encrasicolus | reverse complement strand
ACAGTTGTGGGAGTTACCAGTAAGGTAGCCAAACAATGCAGCGCCATGGCAACAATTGTGTCTATGTGTGTGTGTGTGTGTGTGTGTGTGTGTGTGTGTGTGTGTGTGTGTGTGTGTGTGTGTGTGTGTGTGTGTGTGTGTGTGTGTGTGTGTGTGTGGTATGTGTGTGTGTGTGTGTATGTGTGTTTTTTGTGTGCGTGGTATGTGTGTATGTGTGTGTATGCGTGTGCGCGTGCGCCCATGCGTGCCTGCATGCGTCCGTGCCTGCGTGTGTGTTGGTGGGTAGTTGGGTGTGGTTGAATGGGACTCTGGAGTGGATGGAAGTGTGTAGGTGGAAATACGTTTTTTTTCTGATGCTGTTTCAAATTCAGAGCAGGTTTGTCCTTCATAGCAGGACAACACAGCTTTCCTCACGGAGAACTCAGAAGCATGACAACCAGGGATTAACTAACACACATACAATCTCCCTCTCTCTCTCTCTCTCCCTCCATCCATCTCTCTCTCTCTCTCGCGCTTATTCTCTCTCTCCCTCTCTCTTTCTCTCTCTCTCTCCCTCCCTCCTTTCCCCTCTCTCTCTCCCCCCCCTCTCTCTCTGTCTCTCTCTTTCCCTCTCTTTCTCTCTCTCTGTCCAACACCCCCCCACACAGACACACACACAGACACACACACACAGCCTGAAAATGTTAAGAGACCAGTCCACACCCACACACAGTCACACTCATTTACACTAGCAGTTGTGCACAAGGACAAAGTTGGACAAAATTGCTACAAACACAAGCACACACACACACGCGCGCGCGCGCGCACACACACACACACACACACACACACACACACACACACACACACACACACACACACACACACACACACACACACACACACACACACACACACACACACACACACACACACACACACACACACACACACACACACACATATACACACAGAAACTGAGGCAGAGTGAACAGAGGCTATAGAGTTCTATTCTTAGTTAGGACATCTCAATAATGAATTACTCCCCTTTAGCTTAGCGTAGCTCCCTCTTCCCCATATTTATTTCTCTCCTCTTCTACCCTCTCTCATCCCCCCTTCCCCATATTTCTTCCTCTCCTCTTCTACTCTCTCTCCTCCCCTCTTCCCATATTTCTTCCTCTCCTCTCTCATCCTTCCATTCCCATTTGTCTTTATCTCCTCTTCTACCCTCTATTATCCCCCCTTTCCCATATTTCTTTCTGTCCTCTCCTACCTTCTCTCATCCCCCCATTCCTTCCTCTCCTCTCCTACCCTCTCTCATCCCCTCTTTCCCATATCTCTTACTCTCCTCTCCTATCTCTTATCCCCTCTCTTCTATATTCTTCCTCTCCTCTCCTACCCTCTCTCATCCCCTCTTTCCCATCTTTCTTCCTCTCCTCTCCTACCATCTCTTATCCCCTCTTCCATATATTTCTTTCTCTCCTCTTCTCCCACCTTTCATCCCTCTAATGCACTACAGTGATGCTGTACTGTATAATTGCACAAACACACTGACCTTAGTGTTGATTTACACAAAACGTGAACATGATTACACAAACACACTGACCTTAGTGTTGATTTACACAAAACCTGAACGTGATTACACAAACACACTGACCTTAGTGTTGATTTACACAAAACGTGAACATGATTACACAAACACACTGACCTTAGTGTTGATTTACACAAAAAGTGAACGTGATTACACAAACACAAGGCTCTGAGTGTCGATTTACACTCAATGTAAACATATCCTCTCCTCGCTGTAGCATTTTGGTTTCATGCGAGTCCTTTAGCCATGTACGCGCAAGCTTGTTTGGGTACATTCTGACCAAGAGTTTTGACCTGACCTTTAGGGCTGCGTCAAGATACGGTATTGTATATGTAATTTCCTCTTGAAAAAAAATCATGCATCATCAAAAAGCACACGACAACTCAGCAAATTTCTATTTTTGGTCAGTTAACTCCCTGGACGTCATTTTGGATCCAAACTGTTTTTTTATGATGTGGTAGGCATGCAGTACAAGTACATTTTCTGTGGATCTGGAAACTATTTTTATGATGTAGTCGAGTGTTTTCAGCAAAGAGTAGATAGGCCCATCTGGAGTAATAGGCTACTTTAAACCTTAACTCGATCTTGCTCATAGTGGTATCTGTCTATCTGTCTGTCTGTGTTGCCTGACAATAATAACTGTTTACTATTTTTTTCTCCCCCCTCTCTCTGCCTCTGCCCCATTTCCCTCTCTTCACCCCCACTCTCCCCCTCTCTCTCTCTCTCTCTCTCTCTCTCTCTCTCTCTCTGTCTGTCAGCGGTTTAATTTTGTCTCCCTGCCCACTGATGTCCTTGAGATCGAGGTGAAGGACAAATTCGCCAAGAGTCGTCCCATCATCAAGCGCTTCCTGGGGAAGCTGTCCATGCCCGTACAGAGACTGCTGGAGAAGCATGCCATTGGGTACATACATACGTGTGTGTGTGTGTGTGTGTGTGTGTGTGTGTGTGTGTGTGTGTGTGTGTGTGTGTGTGTGTGTGTGTGTGTGTGTGTGTGTGTGTGTGTGTGTGTGTTTGTGTGAGTGCGTGTGTGTGTGTGTGTGTTTGTGTGTGTGTGTGTGTGGAGCATGACTGTGTTCATACATACCGCATTTCCTCGATTTGTAACCGGGCTCCTAATAGTAGCCGGCCTCGTTTTGTAACCGGGTGTTGTGAAAATTCGGAAAAATAGACACCGGCCCCGTTTAGTAGCCGGCCTCGTTTAGTAACCGGTGCGTTTTTAAATGATGTATGTTGCACAACGTGTTAAAGTTCAAACAATTTCGGAACGTGTGTAGGCAATGCCTACTTTAATAGCCTAAATTGTAACAGTTGGAATGTCTCCTCTCCAAGCGGCACAATCGAAACTTAAGGTGCTTGCAAGTTTGCCTGGTATCCAACAAGACGAGCCATGTGACATTAAACAGCGTCTTGCGAAGAATTGGACGAGTTGGCGAGAGAGAGAGAGAGAGAGAGAGAGAGAGAGAGAGAGAGAGAGACGTGCTTTGCAGAAAAGGCAAGGTGATGTCTCCAAATATCAGCCTACACAAAATACATCTTATCTTAGTAAAGTAAACATAAGTGAAGTATTTTGCTCAATAGGAAAGCCGACTCTATTGGTTCATATTGCTCAGAATAGGCCTACACCTGAAGTCCACGTTTCAATGGAGTTGCATGTGCGAGGTTGCAACTGCGCTAGATCACGCCGTACAGGTGCTTACGGGAGGCTCTTGGGCAAACAGTAAAGTCACTGCATAGCCTACCCGCCACTGATGAAGCAGGTTTCTTTATTAGTTAAAAAAAACAGCTTTCATGGCGCACAGGGTGCAGACATTTTAAAAAGCAAACTGGTGCCATCTCTGACTGGCCAAGATGAAATCGCATGCATTGAGATTACATTGCATAAGAGATGATTATGAGATGACGTTGCATTTCATACCATTATCACGAGACATTGTCATTAGAAGTTGACGGGCAGTGGGAGACACGCATCCACATTGCCCCGGTGAAGGAGAATGGCCATTTTTGCGCACACCATCAAACAGAATTGCATCAAACTGCTGTTGCATCAAACTGCTCTGACATCCGTGAGCCCCGAAAGATACGTATCTATTTCATATTAAATAATCACAAGAGACTATATGGGGCTTGCCTGTCCAAAGAACAGAAGCGCTGGCATTGAAATAGCTTTGTGCCAAAGATATATAGCCTTTACAGCCGTGAATGATGTTCCCTCATGTCGAGCTGCGCTGATGTTACTACACAGAACAGGCCAGCGTTTAAGACTGTTTTTTTGAAGTCCTTTTATGTTTCATTACGCTATTCATCTCGGTCCAGGCACGTGGATGTGCATGCATCTGTTAGTTCTTTTTAAGTTTACATCCTGTGGCACTCTCATGATGATGAAACTTACTGAGGTAGGCTATATCACAGACGTGCCCATAGACGGCGTCACATGTTGTAAGCATACATTGTTAACGACATGAATTAGAAAAAAATGAAATGGTATGCAATAGGCCTAAGACTCGAAATATGAATTAACAATTCATAAATGTAAGGTATAACATTATGAGCTTAGTTTTTTCCCCCACCAAATGACAATTGTTAAAATTAAAAAAAAAAAATTAAAAAAAAATAGGAGCCCCCCTCAAATAGTAGCCTACCCCAATTAATAGCCTGGTCAAAAAAATTATTATTTAATAGTAACCCCGGCCACTATTCGAGGAATTACGGTACATACATACATACATACAAACATACATACATACATACTTACATGCATACATACATACAGTATCGGGTACCTGTGTGTGTGGGGGGTGTGTGTGGGTGTGTGTATCTGGGTGGGGCTTTGGATCTTTTAAAGGTTTGACTTTTAATTCTCAGACTTTTCACCTCTTTCTCTTCTCTTCTCTTCTCTTCTCTTCTCTTCTCTTCTCTTCTCTTCTCTTCTCTTCTCTTCTCTTCTCTTCTCTTCTCTTCTCTTCTCTGAAGTGATCGCGTGGTCAGCTACTCGTTGGGCCGTAGGTTACCCACGGAGCATGTCAGTGGCCAGCTGCAGTTCCGATTCGAGATCACCTCCTCTATTCACCCAGGTTCAGTTCAATAGCTTTTCACCTTCAAAAAATACCTTTTCTTCTTTAACCCATTTAAGCGTGATGCTGCGTATACGATGCACTGACTTAGGCGCCTTTAGCTCCATAGACGCTGCATTCAGGCTCTTGAGATTTGAGTTTTTCATTAACAATGTGGGTATGTGAGAGCTGAATGAACACATTCTAATGCAAGATGAAGGTCCTAGCTTTTACAGAACTTACTTCATGTTTTGATGTGCTTCAGAGGCTGAGATATGTACGCCTTTATAGGCTGGGCACCTTTTTCCATAAAGGGCTTTGGCATTTTAGACATTAGCAGGCGTTTTTTTTTCAGGTCCCTTTGGCTTAAATGGGTTAATACATACCTTTTCTCCATCTTTAACCAATGCTTTTTCTTCTCTGATACTGTCTGTCTCTGTACCTGTTTGCCTATATCTGCTTGGGCAGCCATTTCTCTACACCTGTTACAGTAAAATGTTTATGTACACACATTTTGATATCACAGAATTGTCAAGTTAATGCAGAGGTATCAAAGATTTTGTGAAAACTAATCTCCCCATGTATGTGCATGTGCGTTCTGTATGTGGGTGTGGGTTTCTCTCTGTGTGTGTGTGTGTGTGTGTGTGTGTGTGTGTGTGTGTGTGTGTGTGTGTGTGTGTGTGTGTGTGTGTGTGTGTGTGTGTGTGTGTGCGCGTGTGTGTGTGTGTGTCCGCATGTCTGTGCGCGTGTGTGTGCGTGCATGTGTGTGTGTGTACGTGCATGTGTGTGTGTGTGTGTGTGTGTGTTTATAATCCCCAGATGACGAGGACATGTCCCTGAGCACGGAGCCAGAGTGTGCCACCGTCCCCGAGGAGCCGGAGAGGGAGCAGAGGGCAGCACTGCAGGAGGAGGAGGAGGAAGAGGAAGACGAGGAGGAGGAGGAGGAGAGGCGGCGACGACGACGGCGACGTGTCCAGGCTGAAGACGCCATGAGCCTGGACCACCATGCAGCTCCCGAGCTGCCTCTGGATGGGGAGCCCGATGGTGTTGTTGCCCCCGACGTCGTCCCCATGGAAACAGAGCCAGCATCAGCATCTGTGGCTGTGGAGGAGCATCCTCAGCAGCAGGACAGCAGGGAGGTGCAGGAGGAGGAGCGGAGTAGGAGGACCGTCAGCAGGACTGAGGCTGAAGCTGAAGCACGGCCACAGATAGTGGATGGCGGACAGGGCACCAGAGAGGCTGCACCACCCCTCTCAGGGCAGCGGGAGTGTGCAGCTGAGACAGGGCCTTCGGAGGCTATGGAGGTAGCAGAGGCCATGGTGAAGACAGACACTGGAGCAACTGTTGAGACAACAAGGAGCAAGGAAGCCTCAGCATCACACATACAGGGGGAGACGGCAGCTGCCGGCAACAGTAGTTTTGTGGAGGCCTCAAAGGAGGCAACGATTGGCCAGCAGCCGCAATCACAGCATCAGGACCATATGGAGGTGGGGCCAGGGGAGGGGCCGGACAAGGTGGACGGGGTCACAGCAGAGTCGGGGGCGGAGCTGGACCTAGAGGAGGAGGAGTTAGAGCCTGAGCCGGAGGCGTGCTGCTCCCTGCGCGTGCGTGCCAAGCCGTGCCGGAAGCCCCGGCCCTGCTCGCTGCCCGTGTCCGAGCTGGAGACGGTGATCGCGTCAGCGTGCGGCGCCGGGGAGCCCGAGACGCCGCGCTCGCACTACATCCGCATCCACCACCTGCTGCACAGCCTGCCCTCCGCGCACGAGCAGGACGACGTCGTTGACGGCAACGCCAGCGCCCCCGGCGACGGTAACCAACAGCAACACCATGGTAACAGCATCAGCAGCATCAGCACGCAAAACCAGCAGAAGCCAACGGATGGTGAGCAACAACAGCAGCCGCAGCAGCAGCAGCAGCAGGAGAATGATGATGACGATGATGATGAAGAGGATGACGACGATGTGGTGCTGGAGCCTCACGCTCAGCTGTCGCCCAACGGAACGCCGTGCCCTCGTAGAACGCTGCCGCGGAGCCGGTCGGTGGAGCGCCTGTCTGACCTCATCCACCAGCTGGACGGGGATGGGCGGCCAATCGACGGGAAGAGCGGCACATCGGCGAGCGTAGGAGGAAGAGGAGGAGGAGGAGGAGGAGAGAGTGAGGAAGAGCTGAGTCCTGTCCCCTGCTGCAGCCACTCGGCTGGGAATCAGGGCGCGCTGGGCAGCATGCACGGTAGGGGATACGATGATATACATATCGTGATAGAAACGTGTGCATTGCATCTGTAGTATGATACAGTGTACATGTGTGTACTGGGCGGCATGCACAGTAGGGCTGGGCGATATGTACTTATCGTGATAGAACGGTGTCTATGGTGCCCTTCCTTCTCTATCGTTTATGATAAACTGCTGCAGCTACTCGGCTGGGAATCAGGGCGCTCGGGCAGCATGCACGGTAGGGCCCAGCTACACGTCACATGACTGAACTATATTAAAGATGCACAAACACACAACCCCAAACAAACAGCACTTGAGCTCTGGGGGGATAAGAATGCAGCGCAGGCCGCAGGGGCTTAGCTTATCTGCACTGCTGATGTGATGTGCGGTCAGGCAAGGTCATGCAGTGGACATGTGTGGTGCGGTGTGGTGTGGTGTTCTGTGTTGTACACAGTAAAAATTTACAAGGATTTCAGAGTAATTTACTGTTAAATCTCACAGTTAATTACTCTGATGTTCTGGTACACTATGCTACTGTGATGGTCACACGGCACACAGCAAATTAGTCTGAAATCATTGTATCACTTGCCATTTCTCACCTAACTTGCACATCACAGTATTTTACTGTGCTCTTCAAGGATAACCAGCATGACAAAGTGATAAAGTAGGAAACATCACAGTAAACTACTGTGTGGGCGGAGCATCTATTAAATTATTAGTGCATTGGGGCACAACTTTAGTCAAAGACAGGTTGGGCTCTTCATTACAATCACACCTTTCATTGACATTTTCAGCAAATTATTTCATTCTTAATGTCTTGTGGTATACATGTATACACCCATCATCAGTTGACTACTTTATCCCCACTCTCTGTCAAGTAACAGAAGAATGAGCTTATATATATTGGGAGATATACATGACCATCTTCATGATGGTGGGAATATGGTCATTTTTCTTGTGTACCACTTTAAATAGTACAACCCCTACAATAAACACAGAATATAACAAGGAGTAATATTTTGAAGCACACTTAATATATTCCTTCTGAGATAAATGGCTCTCCATAAGTGCATTGCATGATGGGACACGATCTGAAGCCCATATGTCCTAAGCCCCTCCCCCTCAGGTTGCACATATTGACATGAGGAAGTGAGAAAAAAGATGACCAAGCATGGGAAGACATGTAGCAAACAAGAAGTTGATGACTAAATAGTTTGGTGTAAATGTCGATGAACTGTCTGAAGGCCCAGATTGTGCTATATGGCAGTCTTGGCCTAATGGTTAGGGAGGTGGACTTAAGTTCAGAGGGTTGCAGGTTCAAATCCCTCCAAACCCTACATTGCCATAGGGACAGCAACCATTGTTGTATATTTGTATATCACTTTGAGTAAAGGCGTCAGCCCTCAACCCAACTGACATGCCTTCCCATTGAACTTTCGCCCACTTCAAGTGTGTAACAATATCTTACTGTGAACTCACAGGGAGTTACTGGCTACTAATTGCATTCATTTCACAGTAACATACTGTGAATTCGTCATATCACCGTTAACTACTGTAAAGGCGTCAGCCTTCAACCCAACTGACATGCCTTCCCATTGAACTTTCGCCCACTTCAAGTGTGTAACAATATCTTACTGTGAACTCACAGGGAGTTACTGGCTACTAATTGCATTCATTTCACAGTAACATACTGTGACATTCTGCCATAATTTGTTACTGTGAAATCCAGAGAGACTTTTCGTCATATCACAGTTAACTACTGTGCGGTTATAACAGGTGTTTTCTTCGTCTAGGCCATGATTGGGTGCATTACGAGGCTGCCTTGGCCTAATGGTTAGGGAGGTGGACTTAAGATCAGAGAGTTGCAGGTTCTAATCCCTCCTAACCCGGCATTACCCTAGGGACAGTAACCAATGTTGCACATCTGTATATCACTCTAGGTTGCTCCTGGCCATGATGGAGTGTAATTACTTATTGTCAGGCCTAATTAGAAGAAGGTCTATGATTGGAAATGTTGCTGGTTCTGCTTCCAATAAATGAAATTGCAACCAATGTGCTACACAAACACTTTTTTAAGTTGGCACCTGCTAATGCCTTTGTCTTGGATGTGCACGCCAAAACTCCAGCATCCAATTTTAAATCAGAATATTGCCACCTAGTAAAAAAAAAATAGGCTATCTTGTGAAGTGCCATTGCACAATTGAAAGTCAAATGCTTGACATGATTGACATTGCCTACCATCAACCAGGAACAATGGTAGTGCCCAATCAATCTGTCAATTAGTACCTGCCCTCACTTGAGTATATATGACTGTTACAAGTTCACTGAATTACTTCCTGCAGCTGCCACATGCCTGATTACTCTGGTCACATGGTTAACTTTCACCTCTATATAAACTCAGACTGTCACAATGCTTGAGTTGCTTGCCTAAATGACTGGTTCGCTGGCTCTCTGTCCGGCTTGTTGGTTAGTGAGCTAACTGACCGACCAACTGGCTGTTTGTTGGCCAGCTGGTTGGCTGGCTAACTGACTCTTTTGGTTGACTGTATGGCTGGTTTGTTAGCTGGCTAGCCATACAACTGACTTGTTTGTTGGTTAGTTGGCTGACTAACTGAGTGTTAGTTGGTTAGCCGGCTCTTTGGGCTGGCTAGCTGACAACTGACTCTTTTGGTGGGCTGGTGGACTGGTTTGTTGGCTGGCTTGCTATTTAGTTGGTAGTGAGTATTGTGGTAGCAGGTTACCCTTTTTGGTGTGTTGCTTACTTGATTAAGAAATTTCAGGATTGTCTAATTATGCTCAACTAGAGTATTCTATGCACACTGGTTAATGTACTCTCATCCAGGAGATAGCAATTATTAAGTGGTAATAATATTGCACATACTGCAGAAACTTGAATTTCTCTGTGGTTATGGATAGTTTGGATGTTGGATAGTACGGATAGTTGGATAGTATGGATAGTTTTTGTCTATCAATACAAGAGAACAGTGTGATGGACTGGTTCCATGCCACAGTTGTCTCAGTCATGGTGGAGAATGGGAGGTGCCACAATAACATGGTAGCTACCTCTTTTGTGGTGATGAATGGAGGGGCGGGATCATGGTAGTGTGGGTAGGGTGACAGTAACTTACTGTGGTGTGGCCACAGTAAACTACTGTGAGAAGATCACAGTAAACTGTGAGGATGGCCACAGGGAATTACTGGCTACTAATTGCATTCATTTCACAGTAGTTTACTGTGACATCACGGAATATTTTTTACTGTGTAGGGCTGGGTGATATGACGATATTTATCATTATCATTATATATATCATTACAGCCTGATCTCCAAAAATTCTGTGCTCCTGGACACGGATGTTAAGGACACGAAATCCGTGTCCAGGAGCACAAATTTTGCTAAAATTACGTGCTCCTGGACACGGAATAGTTTTCCGTGCTCCAGGACACGTAATTGTTTTCCGTGATGGGCACACGGAAGTGCTTTCTAAAGGCTATTACCACAACACTGTGTTAACTCTATCATTAGAAAATACAAACCAAATGCAAATCCTAAACAAAATAATGCTATAGTTATTTAATTTGTGCCCTGACCAAAACATTTCCTAACCTTAACCTGTCATTAAAGACATATTTTTGAGAAATACCTTTTCCAGTTGGTTGCTAGACTATCAAATTCATATAATGAATGAAAGAAAAATAGCTGTGCCTAGACCAAAACAATCCCTAACACTAACCTGCCAGTAAGAAATGTTTTTTTGAGAAAAAATATTTGAAATTAGAAAACTCCTGAGAAAACATAAGACTGTGGAAACAGAGCTGTGGGAGTATAGAGAGAGCACTTCTGTGTGTCCATCACGGAAAATAATTCCGTGTCCAGGAGCACGGAATTTTGGCAAAATCCGTGCTCCTGGACACGGATTTTGTGTCCTTAACATCCATGTCCAAGAGCACGGAATTTTTGGAGATCATGTTGCATTATCGTGACAGAAAAGTGTCTATGGTGCCCTTTCTCTTTTCTCCTTTCTCTTTTCTCTTCGTGATAAACAAATGTTATCCATTTAATTTTTTATATTATTTAGTAACATTTCATGTTGTCACTGTGCATGCTCTAAGTTCATTTAACTGTTAAAAAAGAAGAATAAAAAGATTAATTTTAAACTAACATGGTTTTGTGACGCAACACAATAAAGAGAAAAAGAAGAGATTAACTGGAAACACACTGTATGTAATTGTGGTATATCGTGATAAATATCGTAATCATGATATAAAGTAACACAATAAAGACAAATTAAGAGATTAACTGGAAAAACACAGTATGTAATTGTGGTATATCGTGATCAATATCGTAATCATGATATAAAGTAATCCATGTCGTGACATGTGTTTTTTTTCCATATCGCCCATCCTCTAGTGCACGGCCGGGCCTTATCTCTCGACAGCGCTCGCCGCTCCGACAGCACCGTGTTCTCCTCGCAGGACGACGATGACGAGGAGGCGGAGTACGATGAAGACGGGATGCGAAGGGTTAACGGCGTGCTGGGCTCGGATTCGGACCAGGGTCTCGGGGCGCACTGTAGGGAGCCAGGTGACGGGAGGCCGCAGTGGGAAGAGGCTCCCGCCACGCAGGTGCAGAGCCCACAAAGCAGCGTGGGAAACGGGCCGCACGGGGCGCCCACGGCTGGGGCCTGCTCCAGGAGCGGACGTGAGTATTATGATTAGCCATTTATTAGCTGGGATTAGCTGTATTAGCTCAGGATCAGAGAGTTGCAATTTCGAATCCCGCCCTTACTTCTCGCTACATCTGTATCTATGGATGAAGTGCCCTTGAGAAGGCACCTAGACCCCACATTGCTCCAGGGACTGTAATCAATGCCCTGTAAATAAGTCATTTTGGATAAAAGTGTAATGTAATTTAATGTAACTTTATGTAATGTTCTTACTGTCATACAGGGAAGCAGACAGGGAGGGGGTGGGGCAAATGGGTCATGGAGAAAGGAGGGCCAGAATTGGTTCCTCATCACATTGTATGTATTAGGGGGGGCATTTCAAATGTTTTTTGTCTTGGGCCCAGTCCAAGCTGTCAGCACCCTGCTGTACAGTAGGAGTTGATGGATATATTGATGATATTATGGCCTTTTTATTACATGTAGGGGGAGATATGTGTGTTTTATAATATACTGTATACTATTATCTGTGGGTCTCTTTTTATGCTTCCTCTCTTTACAAGGTGTGGCACAGCCACCATCGCCCAAATTCAAAATTAAACGTTGAAGTCTAGTAAATCCAACTCCAAATACTGTATGGTTTGATTGTATAACTCTGTATTTCCCAGTCACATTTCACAGTATACGATACTACTGAGCTAAAGGTCTGGACTTACAGCTCAGCACTACCGATACTGTAGAAGGCTTCGGGAGGCAGTTTCACTTACATTCTACCACAAAACTCTGCAAGTTGTCATCCGTTACACGTGTTAGACTGCAACAGCTGCAGAAATACTGTACTTTCGTTTCCGTGTCTGTTCTTATTTGCGTGTTTTTTTGTCTCTGAATCTGTCATAACTTTCACCTCTGGTCTTGGCAGTCTTTTATTGTATTTTATTTAATTTATTTTTATATTTTTGGGCTTCTTATAGCTTAAAGGACCAGTTCAGTCAATTTCAACATGCAGTTGTAATGCTCACACTACCGTGGACTTGTCAGTACCTGAGGTTTTTTTTTTCTTCTTCTTCAGCCTTTTCCGAGATCTTGGTCATTGTAATGGGGGCAGCGCTTCGTTTACATTTCCAAAGAACATTTTTATTTATTCCCAAAAACATCCGAAAGGTTATACAACATCAGCAGACAACTAGCAAACAGCGGTACCTTTTGGGAAAATATTTGGAGTAGGCCTATGTTCTTTTTTAAAAAAATTTAAACAAACCTCCTGCTGAATGTCAACAAGACCAAGGAGATTGTTGTCAACTTTCAGAGGGTCCAAAAACAACTGCCACCACTGACCATCGACGGTGATGCTGTGGAGAGAGTGAGCAGCACCAAGTTCCTTGGAGTGCACATCAGCGACGACCTCTCTTGGACCACCAACACTACATCACTGGCGAAGAAGGCCCATCAGCGTCTCTACTTCTTGCGCAAACTAAAGAAGGCAAGTGCTACACCCTCCATCATGACAACATTCTACAGAGGAACCATAGAGAGCGTCGTGTCCAGCTGCATCACAGTGTGGGGAGGAAGCTGCACGGAGAAAAAACAGGAAGACACTCCAGCGTGTTGTGAACACAGCGAAGAAGATCATTGGAGTACCACTCCCCTCCCTGCAGGACATTTACACCGCACGCCTCACCCGAAAAGCACTGATGATCATCAAAGACACAAGCCACCCTGCACACAAACTGTTCAGCCTCCTGCCCTCTGGAAAGAGGTACAGGCGCCTCCGTTCCCGTACCACCAGGCTTACAAGCAGCACGATGCATCAAGCAATCAAGATACTGAACACTCAACCCACTCTCCCTTCACTGTCAGCCTCTAGCCAGCCAGGCCACTGACAACGCTCCCCCCCCTCATCCCCACCACCATATCTGCGACTGAACACTCCACCTGCACTACTACATCTGTGACTGAACTTTCAACCTGCACTAACTCAAAACATACACATGCACACACACACACACACACACACACACACACACACACACACACACACACACACACACACACACACACACACACACACACACACACACACACACACACACACACACACACACACAAGCACACTGCACTTTCTGCACTAAACCCAAACATACACACACTGACACACAACTCATACTCACACACATACACACACACACACACACATACACAGGTACACACACACAGACGCACACCGCACTTTCTACCTGCACTAAACACACACACACACACACACACACACACACACACACACACACACACACACACACACACACACACACACACACACACACACACACACGCACACAAAACACATACAAACACACACACACACATACTGCTGCTGGTGTATTTAAATAAAAACCTTTTTTAATTATTTATTTCTTCAAATGCTACTATTACTATTACTATGTCAGAACGCTATAAAGGACTTTTAGGAAAAAGAACAACAAAATACCTCCTCTTAATGTATGTTCTCTACAAGTCTTCTGTTGTCCAGTCTTGCACTTTAAATGTCTGTATGAGCAATGTCTACGTCCATACTGTCTATGTCCATGTATGAGTACTGTCTATGTCTATACTGTCTATGTCCTTACCTAGATTAGTCTATGTCTGCATGGGAGAGCAAGAAACGCAATTTCAAATTCTTTGTATGACCAGTGCATGTAAAGAAATTGACAATAAACTTGACTTGACTTGACTTGACAAACGCTGCCCCCATTAGAATAGCCCATATCTCGGAAAGGGCTTAGCCGAAAAATGTGGCATCACCGGGTACTGACAAGTCACGGGTAGTGTGAGCAATACAACAGCATATTGAAATTGACTGAACTGGTCCTTTAAGTTGAGATAGGAGGGTGAAGATCTCGAGCCAGACTCAAACCTGCGGTCACGGGCTTACTGGTGTGGTGGCCTTAGCCCACTGAGCCACACAGAGAGAGATACATAGATACGTAGATAGATAGATAGATAGATAGATAGACAGACAGACAGACAGACAGACAGACAGACAGACAGACAGACAGACAGACAGACAGACAGACAGACAGACAGACAGACAGACAGACAGACAGACAGACATGCACACTCAACTACTGTCAGACAACACAAGCACATACTCCAGGGCCCTAAATTAACCTTTTTCACCACCAGCCAAAATGTTTTGTAGATGTACATTTGTACAGTAGCATTTGTACAGTAGCAGCCAGCAGGTACCGCTGTTTGCAGTTAGCAATGGCTAAAAGTGGCTAGTGAGTACAGGTAGGCCTTTTCTACCAGCCAAACTGAAATTTCACCAGCATTTGGCCTGTTGGCCGGTGTTAATTTAGAGCCCTGACATACCCACACAATAATCCATACAACCACATCATACCGTAGGTGTGTTTACAATAGCAGCTGAAGTTGGTGTGTTTCTGATAAGTGGCCTCAGTCTAGAACCGTCCCTGCCCCCTGTCCAGGCACCAGTACTTGCAGTAGCA
>NC_085872.1:19411859-19506859 GCF_034702125.1 Engraulis encrasicolus | reverse complement strand
GCATCTACACACCTACATTTACTTAATATAGTACATCTAAACACCTACCTGTGTTCTCTCTCTCTCTCACTCCATGCATTCATCTAGCTGGCCCACCAATGGTATCAGTGACATGCCGTTTGACCACTTGTCTCTCTCTCTCTGTCTATCAGTGTAGTGCATCCATTCAGAGAACATTACATTACATCACATTTTGGCAGACACTATTATCCAAAGCGACTTACAATCAAGGACATAATCATAGCATACAACACTTGCAGATACAAAGTGCACAGGAAATATACAACAAGTGCATATACTAAGTAACATTATGGTTGTTTAAAAAAATTTTTTTTTTTTAAAACGATAACTATGGTAGCTGAAATCACACATTAATTTAAAGTGTTTTCATTGTGCTTTCTGCCCTGCAAGAATTCACCTGATGAAGGTCTAACACAATTTTTTGTGTTTTTGGTACTTTTTTGCCGGTGACCGTGAAGAAATGACACGTAGACCTAATTGAGGGACAGAGAGAGACTGGGTAGGACTGGGAAATGACCTATTCCAGGCTGGATTATGCCCGTTTATGGCATTGTCTTAGCTCAGTGCGCCACACTGCAAAAAATAAAATTCTTGGTAAGCTTTTTTGTCTATTTTCAAGTAGCCACTCTTAATATAAGGCATAATCGCCCAAAAAGCAGAAATATATTTAGCTAGAAAGGTTTGTTTTAAAGACAACCCATCTTGGAAATCTTGTATTGACAAAATATCTTGAAAAAGTCTTACGGTACCCATCCATTTGTCAGTTTGACGCAAGCCGTACCAATGCATTCAATTCATTTTCAATGAAATGCGGCATATCGTCGTTACCGGACTCGCAATGCATGTTGGGATTCCGGCACGGCGAGCGTGGGTCCGGTGGCACGTCAAAAAGTTGAGCTCTCCTGAAAGTTAGGCTAGAGATCCATTATAGCGTTACGTTATCGCAGCTCGACGTACTGGATGTCCCAGTGTCGACGCACTGCTACTACAGCTCGCGTGGCCCGGGAGTTATATACAGGAAGTATATCAATCTACATTTCTAGCCGTTTTTATCCATATAGCAAACCAACTGCCCCTAAATTACAGTTCAAAATGCTCTTACCGAACTCGGCACATGTGTTTTTTTCACACACAGCTTGGCCTCGTGTTGTTATGCTTATGGTCGAAATCGAACATAATCATTTGAAGGCAAATGAGCTTATGATGCCTGGGTTCAAATGATTATGTTCGATTTCGACCATAAGCATAACAACACGAGGCCAAGCTGTGTGTGAAAAAAAACACATGTGCCGAGTTCGGTAAGAGCATTTTGAACTGTAATTTAGGGGCAGTTGGTTTGCTATATGGATAAAAACGGCTAGAAATGTAGATTGATATACTTCCTGTATATAACTCCCGGGCCACGCGAGCTGTAGTAGCAGTGCGTCGACACTGGGACATCCAGTACGTCGAGCTGCGATAACGTAACGCTATAATGGATCTCTAGCCTTATTTCAAGCTTATTTCAAAATAAAACAAGCTTTTTAAGCAAGTAAGATTTGTCAAATGTGAATCACCCTCACCACTACCCCATCCCCAACCCACCGCCCCCCAAGACACTTATAAGTGTTGAGGGGAATGTAAAAGCGGTCGTGACCAGTCGCCCAGTCACTATGAGGAAGCGAGCCCTGGCACAGCGGCCAGGAATCTGACTCCAAACAGTAGTTACGAAACACAGTCGAGTACGAAAAAAGGCCACCATGAACAGGGTTGAGTCTTGTGATTGCATTGCGGTGAAGCTGTGAATCTGTAGCACGTGTCAAACAGCAGAGTAACGGTGTTCACCCTACGGTTAAATGTTTTGGAAATTAAATATTAAAGTAATGGTACACAGGGCAACTTTTTGAATGGTTTTTGAGTCATGATTGACTATTCATCTCCTGATAGAATGGTGGAAAAAAGTGGTCTGTTGCTAATTTAAGTTCTGTTGAAATAGTTTAAACAACAATCATATTGTATCATTGCCCAGACACATAACTCAATAAGTTGCCTTGTATATCGTTACATTTTACCTTTGGCCTTTTCTACTAAAGAAATTATAAATACCCGTAACATGTAGGCGTTGACTCGTGTGTGGAGTTGTTTCAGTGAGGCAAAACTTTCTGCTTTCCACTTTCCACAGCGACGTATGCCAAGTCTGTTTAGACAGGTGGCATTTAATTTAGTATAAAGGGCGATGACGGTTTCATATTCATGTTCAGTCAGCACTGTTACATCAACATGCATTTACAAATGAACACAGCAGAGGATCCTTGCTACAGAGTCATACTGCTTAGTAAGGCAATCTATTCTCAACTAGTGATTCCCAACCAGGGATACGTGCGTGTACCACTAGGGGTATGTGAGCAGACTGCAGACTGCTTAATAACAAATGTATGGAGCACATTGGAACATATCGTATGTATAGCACATGAAGGAGTGGTGTACTCATGGTTTGACAAAAAGTCTTAGGGGGTACGCAAGACAAAAAGGTTGGGATGCGCTGTTCTAGACAGGTGTGCTGCGTGTTTTCTTAGCATGGGGGGCCACCCACCATATATGTAGGGAGATGCGGTGGTGTGGTGGGTTCTGTTGGGGTGAAAGCAGCAGCAGACAAACCTTGTTACAGTCATACAGAGAAGTAATTTATTGTACAGTAGACCAGTAGTTCTCAACCTTCTTTAAACAAACGCCTCCAAATGCCCCCCCTTACCTCATCATAAGCCTGCCAAACGCCCCCACCCAGCATCAAAATGATAATAACACTCCCACCTCCCACCCCCACGCCAGCTGTCTCCTTCCGCCCGAGGGCCGTAGAGTCCTCATTGAGAAACACTATTCTAGACATGTGCTGTGTTTTTTCCTGGCATGGGAGGCCACTTACCATAGATGTACGGACATGTGGTGGTGTGGTGGCTCCTGTAGAGGTGAGAGAGGTCGTCTGGTCATAGACGCTCAATCGTTTTTGTCTATTCAGCAAAGAATGTGGCACACATAAAGGCCCTCTTATGCCCTCTGCTGGAAATAGAGAACAAAAACACTCAACTGATTAAAAAAAAAGTGCTTAGCGTCTTTCCAAGAAGGGTTTTAAAAAAAAAAAATCAAGGCCAGTTGATAGAGCAAGTTGTCAGTGTGTCAGTTTTAATATAGATCATAATTCAGAACAGAGGGGAGGTATCCTCTTTGGGGACACCTTTTGTATATTTTGCGCTACTCATATTTCTGCTTTTCTATGCTAAATGAACTGTAAATACTGTACATGTTGGGGAAAGTGTGTGTGTGTGTGTGTGTGTGTGTGTGTGTGTGTGTGTGTGTGTGTGTGTGTGTGTGTGTGTGTGTGTGTGTGTGTGTGTGTGTGTGTGTGTGTGTGTGTGTCTGTGTGTGTGTGTGTGTGTGTGTGTGTGTGTGTGTGCGCGTCTGTGTGTGTGTGTGTGTGTGTGCGCGCGTCTGTGTGTGTGTGTGTGTGTGTGTGTCTGTTTCTGCATGTGTTTTGAAAGGATGTTTGTGCCATTATGATGGTATGATATAGTGCATTTTTCTTCTTGGAGCAGGTGTCACTCTTAATTATTTAATCTCTGAGGGTGCTGGCCCAAATTTCAAATTCAATGTTTCAAGAAGGAGGTCGCACCTTGCATAGTAGTGTTTTCTTCACCACTGAAGAAGGCACACGCCGAAACCCGTCTGTGCAATAAAAAACACTACTATGCAAGGTGCGGCCTCCTTCTTGAAACATGATATAGTGCATTACAGTGGTACAGTGAATCAGTTTTAATCTTACAGTGTGAGATTTATAGTATTCCAATAGATATCAGTAAGTAAGACTATTATATACGCAAGCTATACATGTACATGTTTGTCAGTGAGTGCATGGATAAAATGAGCAGTAAAAACGAGCAGTAAAGATCCATCAGCGTAGTGGTCCACTCTCCCTGCAGTTCATCCAAACGCAGGGCAGGGCAAGGATGAAGACCCAGGCCGGGCATTTTAGCCAAGTGTTGTTAATTTAGCATGATGGACAAGATTGTGCGTTATCTTCCCTCTGAAGTGAACTAGTAACCACTACCTGCACCTTGAAACCTCGGGTGTGCGTTGGTATCCTCCTTCAAAAAAAGTGGAACGTTTGTAAAACTCCCTCCCGAAGCCTCATACAGTATCGACAGTGCAGAGCTATTGGTCTTTACCTTAAAGGGACACTGTGCAGGAAATGGTCAAAAAAGGTACTGCAACTATGCTGCTCATTGAAACTGGGAAACTGAACAAATATTTTCTAGTATGGTCCAAGTAGAGTCATTTTTGCAGCTACAAATGGCTGTTTTTGGAAATTCAAAATGGCGGACCATGGAGAAGATCCCCCTGTATAAAAAGTGCAATTTTTCCAGTCATAATGAATACTTAGAATTTGATGATGGTGGTAAATATTCATGAAAAAGGTAACATTAGTGTATGGACAGCATGAATTCTGGAAATAAACAACTAAAAATCTCACACAGTGTCCCTTTAAACTCAGTGGTATCATGCTGTGCCTCCCATGCTCGAACTGGAGCGTAGACTAGGAGGTGGCGGGTTCGAGCCCTGAGTGACTGTGCAGTGACACCTCAGTTACATCGGTCCACCAGACATTGAGAGAGACAACGAAGCCTTTGACAAAATTTTAGTCGTCTAATATGAGGTTTTATAGGGGGCGCTGTGGCGCAGCGGGCTTAAGGGCTTCGCATACTTTACGTGCGAAATTTGGCGCGAGGACCATTAAAATGTGGCAGAACATTCATAGTCAAAAGCGCCATTTACAGGCTTTTGCTTGCATTTTCGGAAGTGTGCCCTCTGCTGTTCATGAGAGAAACGGCAGAACCTGTCGCAACTCGCAGCGGGAGTTCTAGAGATGTATAAAAATAGAAAGCCAAACGCTGCTGTAGCGCTACTGAACATCTGACTTATGACTTACCACCAATGAAACATAGATTTTTGTTGTAGCCTACATTGCCAGATCATTCCAAGACCATGTGAGAGCATTGTTCTGGCTGCAGAATTTTTAAATAGATCGCCAAACACAACGTGCTTCAGAACAAAGTAAACAATTGTTTCACTGAACAACATTTAAGGGAGAAGATAAAATAACTCTCTAAGACATTTTATTATCCTCAAAATGATGCAGGGTCCATTCTGTAGTACAGTAGCTGTAGCCATATCTCTTCGCAACTCCTGCTTTGTCTGCCTACATGCATGGCCGCTGGTGAGGCACGCCAATTTACAAAAAATGTGGGGTGCACGACCTCGCGGCGCGGCAGCTTGCGGAGGGGCGTGTGACGTCATTTTGAGCGCACGCCATCGTCGCCAGGGAGGTATGAATGAGGTTAGCGCCAGTAACGTTAACTATGAATCCGCCTTAAGCCTCCCACATTTGGGCTTGCATGCCAAAGGGTTGCACCCAGGGTTCAGATCCTACCTCCGTCATTTCCCATCCCTACCCCATCTCTCTCTCCACAGTCGCTCTTCATTGTCCTATCTTATCTGAAATAAAAGCAAAGAAGCCCACAAAAATATCTTTTTAAAAAAAGAGCTTTTATGACCCTAACAGCCAAAATGCTTTATTAACCCTTTAAGACGCGGCTTTATAAATGTGTTGTTACCAGTATGGTAATGACCAAGTTGTCGTGCATTACTAAAGGGCCTGTGTTGTGTCGTAGTATTGTAGTGCTATGGTAGTTACATTTCAATGACTATTACAGCGCGCCACTGGAGGTACGGCGCGAATTAAGGGGCTATTATCCGACTGCCTTGAAGCGGCATGAGGACTGGTACCAGACAAAAAACAATCCTCAACAGTCCACCGGGAAAATGCCCTGTATGCCTGATGGCCAATCCAGCCCAATGTCCCAATGGGGAGTCCAGTGCGGAGATCAATGCATGCCTTTCATGTCTTCCTGATCGCTCATAGCCAACTAAATAATGCAAAGACTCATACGCTCCCAGGCTGAGCGCCTGTCCAGAAATATTCACCACCTAGTGTACTGTGTAGATCAGGAGTGGTTCCCAAACTTTTTCAGCGGGGACCCCCTGTTGGGCTGATATATTTTCACGACCACCCACCTACCATATTCTTAGCCTAGCAATGGATTTCTAGCAATATCCTAATATAGCTAACATTGCTAGAAATCCACAGGACAGCAAACACAACTATTCACCTTACAAGTCCCTTTTGTGTGTGTGTGTGTGTGTGTGTGAGTGTGTGTGTGTGTGTGTGTGTGTGTGTGTGTGTGTGTGTGTGTGTGTGTGTGTGTGTGTGTGTGTGTGTGTGTGTGTGTGTGTGTGTGTGTGTGTGTGTGTGTGTGTGTGTGTGTGTGTCCAGTACCTCCGCGACCCACCTAGAGGTCCCGACCCCCAATTTGGTAACCACCTAGGCAATGTACTGCAGTGCAGTACAGGTTCTCGAGTAAGGTTGGTCTGCATACTGATGGAAAGATGCAAAGACTGACACAAGGTGCCCTTTTTATTGGGAGCAATACCATGGTTTCATGTGATGTCATAGGGCTAGTTTCACAGCACACTTAGCCAGATGATGGCCAACCTGAGCAAAATCACTGATTTTCACTGACTCTTTACCACAGTGAGTGAGTAAACATTATATACGTATCTCTCATTGTTCCGTTTTGTTGGCAGGTATCAAACGATCCAGAGAACCATGGCAACGGAGAGGCGAGAGGAGGAGGGGACGAGCTCCGGAAGCGAGAGGGCCGGCTCCAGTGAGACGGACTCGCCTCCAATGGCCCACGGTAAACACAACACACTCTGGCCTGCACACTCCTCCGTCTCTCTCTGTCTCTCTTCTTCTGCCTGTCTGTCTGTCTGTCTGTCTGTCTATTTTTCTGTATGTTTGTCTGTCTTTCTCTCTATATATTTGTCTCTTCCACACACATGTTTTGCCTGTTATTCCCTTCCTCTCTCCTTCTACCTGACTGTCTCTCCCTCCTTATTTGTCTGTCTGTCTGTCTGTCTGTCTGTCTGTCTGTCTGTCTGTCTGTCTGTCTGTCTGTCTGTCTGCTTGTCTGTCTAAATGCTGATACATATCATGCATTTTTGCTGTTTCTCCCAAATATTTAAGAAAAATAACTAATGAAATGTGTGTGTGTGTGTGTGTGTGTGTGTGTGTGTGTGTGTGTGTGTGTGTGTGTGTGTGTGTGTGTGTCTGTGTGCTCCAGACTTGAGGAGGGACACCCCCTGTTCCCCTGGCCATTGCCAGAAGATCACTCAGCTACTCCAGAGTCCAGCCGTCAAGTTCATCACACATCCCGAGTTCTTCACCGTCCTCCATGCCAACTACGTAAGTCACCGCACTCACCTCCAAGGCAAGGTCGTAGTGGTTTTCGGAGTCCGCACAATTAAAATCCTTTTTGTTACTTTTTTATTATTTCATTCATGGCTGTTATTCTACGTATATTACTTGTCTCCACCCTGCATAGTTGCCATATAACATAATGTGGAATCTCTCTCCCTTTCACCCTCCCTCCCTCTCTCCCTCTCTGTCTCTTTCCCTGTCTGTCTATCGCTCTCTCTGTATCTCTCCTTCTCTCTCCCTGCCTCTCGCTGTCTCCCTCTCAACAGGGTGCTTACCGCATGTTCACCAACAGCTCCTGCCTCAAACACATGATCCTGAAGATCCGACGAGACGCGCGTAACTTCGAGCGCTACCAGCACAACCGCGACCTCGTCACCTTCCTCAACAAGTTTGCCGACGCCCAGCTCGAGCTTCCCCGCGGCTGGGAGATAAAGACGGACCCACAGGGAAAGGTATACAGCACTTCTCACTCACTCACTGGCCAATAGGGACCCACAGGCAAAGGTACAGCACTAATCGCTCACTAGCCAAGGACCTTAGTAGGGTCTGTTCCCATAGAGCTTGAAAGTCCCGCCCCTTAGTTCCGCGTTTCACGGGGGCCTAAGCTGACCATCTAACAACATGGTAGAGAGTAAATATCTTCTGATCTCGGTCACGATATGCCCTGGGCTACAAATATGCTGTTTAAGAGGCTAGGTAAAGATTATTCATGAAGGAGTATCAATATTTTGTTTCCTAGGCCGTCGGCATGAAAAATGTGAAGAAACACAGCTTTCTAAAAAGTTTGGGGGTTCGTACGAAAAATTAAGCAAAAATATCAGAAACAACATATATGGAGCTCGTGGCACAACTCGAAGGGGATTGAAATATCATTTTAATACCGCCATTGGATTACATGCTACGATTTTCGGCTAAAAACGCCGTTGAGGTCCCATGAAATCGGGGGAAGTGACGTCACTTTCAAGCTCTATTATGCTTCTCTTCTGGTGCATTATGTTCGGCCACCTCAGGGAATACTGTGGAGGGTCTTCACTGAGGATGGACTTCATTTGGACCCATGGGAAAAGGGAAATACTGTAGTTAGTATTCACTGAGGATGAACTTAATTCAGACCCACAGTGAAAGGTACAGCACTTTAGCAACAGACATTAGTCTGTTGTAGCCCCTTAATGCGCGCCGTACCTTATGTGGCACGCAGTAATAGTCATTGAAATGTAACTACCATAGCACTACAATACTATGACACAACACAGGCCCTTTAGTAATGTACCACGACTTGGTCATTAGCATACTGGTAACAACGAATGTATAAAGCCGCGTCTTAAGGGGTTAATTTCCTATATTAAAGGGGACATTGGGAGTCTTGTGATAAGGTTAAGGGGGCATTGGAGGTCAGGGGGTGACAAATGTGCCTTCAGTACATCTTTAATCTGAAGTGAAACGTTTCCAAACCCATGCATTCAGATGCCAGTTGTTTCATGTAGACATAAGAGATAAACATTATATATCCTGACTGACACAATGAAACCCTGTTTAAGAGTGCTGACCCATGACTGAACTGTCTAACCCATCGTCACACTGTATAGACAAATAGACCAATAAAGTAACTGACTCAGTCTGACTGCTATATTTTATTCACCGTGACAACGTTGCTGTGTCTCAAATGGCACACTTGTGCACTTTGGGCACTATGTTTCAGTGCGTAACCAATAGGCAGAACGCACTGAAACAGTGCCTGGCATGCTCAAGTGCGCCATCTGAGACACAGCCACTGTCTCTAAAGCCTGGCTCAACTATACGACTATCGCGCCGATTCTCGGCTGAAAACCCCCCTTACGACAATCGCTGGAACGTTACCCCCCAGAACCATCGCAAGCGATTGTCGGGAAAGATTTCCTCGTCGTGAGCGACGTTTTAAGATAGAACTTTGGCAGCTCAAAGAGTCGCCGATCGCAAATCGTAGAAATCAAACAGTGTTTGATATTTGCGACTGGAAATAGAACGTCGGGCATTGTCTCGGTGGCTGCGAGCAGCGACAAAATTGACAGTTGCGATTCTCTTCTAGTGTGCGGTGCACCCCGACGCCAAAATCGGACACACAATCGCTAGTCGTGTAGTTTGAGCCTGGCTTAACTCCCAATCTCACCCTCAGGCAACGGATGTACAGTACTGTTTCGTAAAATACTCTACTGGTCAATATCTGCCTTTTGCCCTCTATGTTATCCTGTGGATCGCCTGTCTCAAGTGAGAGCAGGTTGGCACATTGAAAGGGAAGCTAAGGTCAAGCACAAGGAATTAAAAAAAAAATTAAAAATCTGACAGCCGAGTAGAGCAGACATTTCAGGGTTCTGCTTTCATCAGTGCTCTCTGTGCTCACCTCAGTTTGTCTTTTCCCCTGTATTTGCTTAAATGGTGAATTGCGAGTTACGAGTTACGAACTGTTCTCTCTGCCTGTACATTACGTATGGGCAGAAGCGTATAAAGTACACGTACAAGTGCTGTCATGATATTACGTACTACTAGAATTGTAATTACAGCCATAACACTACGTCACTGTATACATCTCTGTGGATGTGTATGCATGCTGTACTGTACATCAGGGCTTGACATTAATTTTTTCGCTTGCTGGCCATTGTGGCTAGTGGTTTTCCCAAATCACTAGCCATTCAGCTATTCTACTAGCCACAAATTTTATATTGTTTTTTTATTTGTTTATCATGACGCTTTCTAACTTCAGAAGATGAGGTGCTTAAGCAAGAAGATGAGTGCACTTCTTCTACATGGAAATAAATCATACAAATAGAAATTGAGTAACTGAGCTGTTTTAATCTTCTACAAACAACTGATACACAATTGATATAGTGTGATAAAGTGCAGTATATTGCAGGCTATTCTGATATGACATGCCATAGAATAAGCTACCTGCCAAATTGGCTAGTGACACTGAAATTGTTACCAGCCACAGCCAAGTTTTACCAGCATTTGGCCGGTTGGCAGGTGCCAGTGTCAAGCCCTGCTGTACATGTAATGCTTTTTTGTTGTTGCTGTTGTTGTAATGCTCTGTCGTTGCTGTTGCGTTTGCAGTCGTTCTTTGTGGACCACAACAGCAGAGCCACGACCTTCATCGACCCCCGGATCCCCCTGCAGAACGGCCGCCTCCCCAACCATCTCACACACAGACAACACCTACAGAGGCTACGCAGCTACAGCGCAGGAGAGGTGTGTGTGTGTGTGTGTGTGTGTGTGTGTGTGTGTGTGTGTGTGTGTGTGTGTGTGTGTGTGTGTGTGTGTGTGTGTGTGTGTAAGAGAGAGAGAGACAGAGAGCATGTATGTGTGGAACCTGTGTGTTGGTGTGTTTGCCCTTGTGTGCATGTACAATGTACATGTCTATACACAGTTTCTGTATACCAGTATACAGTTAGTGTACACCCATGCACTTTTACCCAGAGACAGCTAAAGGAAAAGCACTGGCAGCATGGCTGGGGGGTCCCAGGGGAGATATGCATGATGCGATGCACGTGACCTTTTGACCATGCAGTAACACTGTGGCATTCAGAGGAGCGAGGCTGGTACTGCAGGCATTTCACGAGGTTCCATAGTCAGGCAACATGCGTAATAGACATTTTTCTGGATGTATTTGAAATGTGCATGTGCTCACAGACAATGGGATGGGTATGAGAGAGAGAGACTTGTGGAATAGATTGTATGGAATATGTGCCAGATTGACAGTAGAATGAGTAAATCACTCCGCGATGAAAGACCAGGGCCCTTTTATCCACAGACATTACATCAAACTCATCTCTCTCTCTCTCTATCTCTCTCTTTCACTCATCTCTCTCTCTCTCTCTCTCTCTCTCTCTCTCTCTCTCTCTCTCTCTCTTTCCTAGGCATCTGATGTGTCTCGTACGCGTGGTGTATCTCTCCTCTCTCGGCCGGGTAATAGCCTTGTGGCCAGCATACGCAACCAAAGCCAGCAAGAGCCCGTACCGCTAGGTGAGTGTGTGACTGTACACACTTCAAGACTTCGCAACACAGGATCTTCTTGTTTTGTCCGTGGAAAGCACTATACAAATGACTATTACTACCAGGGCCCTACCGTTACTTTTTTCACAGTCTTACTAGCCAAACTAATGGGTTAAAGTGGCTAGTAAGTTGGTCTTTTCTACCAGCTAAAGTAAAATTTTACCAGCATTTCACTGTCTGACAGGTGTTAATTTAGAGCCCTGATTACTAATACTATGAATATTACTAAGTAGCACTGTAGAAATGAATATTGCTAATGCAAAGTACAACTACGTATAAATATTACTATTTAAATACTACTATTAGTTACTTTGTTCTGTACATGTATATCTGAAGCATGGTAAATTTCATGACCTCACCTGGAGGTGCTGTCACCTGACCATGCGTTATGTTTGTCTCCCCCCCTCATTAGCGTATAACGACAAGATTGTGGCGTTCCTACGGCAACCCAACATCTTTGAGGTGCTTCAGGAGCGGCAGCCAAGTCTGGCGCGGAATCATTCCCTTAAGTACGCACAAGCTTGTTTGTTGATTGTTTAAATCAATTACAGCCCCACTTCCTGATACAAGCAGACACATACAAAAGCACACACACACACACACACGCACACGCACACGCACACGCACACACACACACACACGCACACACTCTCTCTCTCTCTCTCTCTCTCTCTCTCTCTCTCTCTCTCTCTCTCTCTCTCTCTCTCTCTCTCTCTCTCTCTCTCTCTCTCTCTCTCTCGGACACACACACACACACACACACACACACACACACACACACACACACACACACACACACACACACACACACACACACACACAATCAGTTGCATAAGTGCATCAGAACAACTCCACATTAGTGTTGTAACGGCATATTTAATTGCCTTAATGCTTTTCAATTTGTCTATCGCAGTGCCTGAGGAGAAGTATGGATTAAAAGGGAACTGACTGGCAAGCAGTGTGTGTGTGTGTGTATGTGTATGTGTATTTGCATGTGTGTGTGTGTGTGTGTGTGTGTGTGTGTGTGTGTGTGTGTGTGTGTGTGTGTGTGTGTGTGTGTGTGTGTGTGTGTGTGTGTGCGTGTCTGCGGGTGTGTGTGTGTGTTTTCGGATGCATGTGTGCTTGCGTGTGTGTGCTTGCGAGTATGTATGCACACTATACCTGTACGTGTGTGTGTTTGCGTGTTGCTTGCATGCATTTGCTTGTGTGCTCATGCAAACCTGTGTGTGTATTTTGTAGGGAGAAGGTCCACCACATCCGCACGGAGGGGACCCAGAGGCTGGACAAGCTCTGCTGCGATGCGGACCTGGTCATGCTGCTAAGGTTAGCGCCGCACTGATGCCTCACAGACATGATGAATTGGTCCCCAACAAACGTAATTTAATACAAACTCAGCTTTATAACTAGCCTCGTATGACCCACCCATAGTACTTCTCTTTGTTCATATTCATCGTCTGGAGGGTCTTTGACCTGACCGGATTAGATGGGCGGGAGGATAAGCACTCAGTTCTCGTTTGAACGATTGAATAGCTCTCACCCAAACGTTTGCTTATTCGTTCGCCGGCTGCCTGCTAGCCGACTAAACCCTCCCCAGAAAAGACTCTTCAGACCATGAATATGAATGAAGAGGAGTATTATGAACGTGTCACCAGGCTACTTTGTAGCTGTAGCTAGTTAAACTGGTGCCTGAAGAAGACCCTGATGAGTTTAAATGTTGTACGTATGTCTCGAATAAACCCCACAATCGGAGCTGCGGTGTGTGAACTTGTCTCCACTCTCTACATTTCTAAGACTAACTTTCTGTCCTGATGTCCTTGTTCCGTGTGCCTGTTTGCTGGTGGGCCACAGTCTGTTTGAGGAGGAGATCATGTCTTACGTCCCCTTGACGACGTTCCATCCTGGCTTCAGCTTCTCCCCGCGATGCTCCCCCGGCTCATCCCCACAGAACTCACCAGGTGAGGGAAGGGAAGGCTGACTGACTACAGTTTCACTTGTCTCTACTCTGTACTGTACATGCTTCCGGGTTTGTCTGTCTCTCTGTCTGTCTGTCTGTCTGTCTGCCTGCTTGACTGTCTGTCTGTCTGTCTGTCTGTCTGTCTGTCTGTCTGTCTGTCTGTCTGTCTGTCTGCTGTCTGCCTGTCTGACTGTCTGTCTGTCTGTCTGTCTGTCTGATCGTCTGTCTGCCTGTCTGATCGTCTGTCTGCCTGCTTGACTGTCTGTCTGTCTGCCTATTCGTCTGTCTGCCTGCTTGACTGTCTCTCTGTCTGTCTGATCGTCTGTCTGCCTGCTTGACTGTCTGTCTGTCTGTCTGTCTATCTATCTGTCTGACTGTCTGACTGTCTGTCTGTCTGTCTAATTGATTGTCAATTCAGATGTTGAACTGATTCACATTTCTTTTGACATGCAATTACTACAATTTATTGAAGATTGTAAATGAGTGGACAGTAGATTTACATGTTTTACATGTGGACAGCAAGCTGTAGTAGCTGTTGTTTGTCCCGGTATTGGCAATTATTTTGCAGTAGTAGTAGTAGTAGTGTAGTAGTACACCTCACACCTCACGCACACACACTCTCACTTCCACAAAGCATTATAAAAACACCTCATTGCGACAGTGTTGCATTGCTGTGCATGTGACTGACTTGACTCCCTGTGGTTGCGTGCCTGGCTGGGCCTGGCCGGGTCGGGCGGCGCCCAAAGGCATCCAGGACTGTCTGCCCCTACCCCTGCCTCTGCTGCCCGTCTGCTGCCTGGCCAGTGACAGCTCTCCAGGTCTGCCTCTTCTTCAACACAGGGGTCAAAAGGAAAAGTAGAAGTAAAATTATGGTGTAAGCTTACTTGTGTTTCTTGAAGCAGTTAGCAACTATGGTTTTGAGAAATGCACCCAAAAGTTGTGTAAAGTAGAGGTAGAGTACTCTTATAGATGTAATAACAACACTAGTAATATGTTATACGTTGAAACCATATAATATTTTACCACTAGTGTTGTAATTAAATTTGTAAGAGTACTTCTACCTCCACTTTACACACATCTGGGTGTAAGTACTAGCCTGATAAACCAGACTAAATGTCCAGCGGGTGGCGCTGGTTCACCAGGCTATGTAAGTACTACACTGTCAAGCACATGATATTACATAGCTGTTACATCAGTTAGTCCGCTGTACCCAATGAGGTAGACTATTGTTACTGAAAAATACCAAAAATCTAAAAAAGAAATCTGCCACACATTTGATGCAACCAGCACAGAATCAGCTCCAGATCAACTAAAGTAATTGTAGATCAGTTGCTCAGTTAGGCTAGCTGTGCTGAGGAAAGTGGTAGGGTTTGTTTTTTTACTTCTACTTTTACTTTTCACATCTCTATTCTTTATCAACGCTGTGCTCCACTCCACTCCGTTCTGGCAACCTGACCAGATCCTAACCCCCATTTCTGGTGAACATTCCTTATCCGATTCAACACAGTCTCATCTCATCTCGTCAATTCCTGACTACCGTTGACCAGACTGAAATTTTTGACGTTGAGGGCATACCTGCCACGTCGCATGTTGACTATGTGGCCTAAACCTACACCTTTCCCTAACCTTAACCGTCAGTGAAGTTATGCTGCCACAAGAGGGTGCCTTTGAGGCGCACATCACATTTTGACTTCAAGGGCATAGGCTACCTAAGAAGTTAAAAATTACAGTCTGGTCAAAGATTGTCAGAAATTGACAAATTGGGATGATAAAGTACACCGTAGTCCGATTCAAAGAACAAATCCACCTCCCGATGTCTAGGGCGCATTCCTAATCCGATTTACCCACCCACCGATCCAATCCATCGACCCAATCTACCCCCTGTCTCTGGTGAATAATTCTGAATTCTATTCCCTAATACAATCCACTGTCCTTCTCTGGTGAAGAGTTTCTGTCCGACTCACCAACCCAACTCACCGTCTGCCTTTGGGGAAACATTCCAGCCAAGCCCTCCATCTTGGATCTTCTCCAAAGACTACATCGGTGTCTTAACAGTTTCCCTGATCTCGATATAATATGATGACAACATCCCCTCAAGATCTCAAGAGCAGGGGCGGTTGTAGGAAGTCTGAGGCCCTGGGCAAAGAATAACTTTGAGGAAGGGCTGGACTGAGCCAAAATACCAAAATACCGGGCCAAAAACACCAACAGTCCACCGAGCAAATTCCCTGTATGACCCTTTGACGAATCCAGCCATGCTTTGAGGCCCCCATCAAATTATTTCACAATAATCGATGAAATGCAGGAAAACAGGAATACCGCAATGAAACGACGAGGCTCCTGATTGGATGAGGCCCTGGGTGGGCAATTGCCCGACCTTGCCCAATGTAAAACCGCCTATGCTGAAGAGATTTCTGTTGAGTACCTTGTTCTCCCTGCTATATGATCCTCCTGGGGGCTGTCATCAGTGTGTTTTATATCGCTCCTTGTGCTGATTATATTCCTACTTATACTTCCTCCGGCAGTCCTTTTATGACTTCAGGGGTCAGACTGATGCCGTTGATGGTCTGGTCTGAGCTCATTGTGTGTGTGTGTGTGTGTGTGTGTGTGTGTGTGTGTGTGTGTGTGTGTGTGTGTGTGTGTGTGTGTGTGTGTGTGTGTGTGTGTGTGTGTCTGTGTGTCTGTGTGTCTGTGTGTCTGTGTCTGTGTCTGTGTCTGTGTCTGTCTTTGAGAAAGACAAAGTGCCTCTTGAGCCGTGTCTCTTTAAAAAAAAATTTCTTCACCATTTTTGGCTCGTGTTCAGGTACACAGCGAGCGAGAGCGCCAGCCCCTTATCGCAGAGACTTTGAGGCCAAACTCCGCAACTTTTACAGGAAGCTGGAAGCCAAAGGATATGGCCAAGGTCCCGGGAAGATCAAGTAAGATTACATTACAGTGCACTTACATTGCATTACAGTTAGCTGGCCATTCACTGCACCAGTTAATAAATCAAGTGTTAGCGTTAGTTCTGGCTAGGCCATGGTAGTGAAGAGCTTGTTGCTTATTATTTGTCTCAGATGTTCTAGATAAACTAATCAACTCTCGTTGCAAGTTTCAAATTTGGCACCTTTTAAAAGTTCTCTGCTTTGTTCCCAACTCTTGGATGCTCGCTTCTTCGCAACCCACCACCTCCCAAGCTCCACCTTGTCGTGTATGACGTGGCGTGCGCTACTCCTTGTCATGTTTCTTGTCTTGTGTTTCTTGACTGTAAACTTTACACTTTACAGTGTAAAGGATCTGACAGAAGTGAATTTTCACTTCACTCAGTGATTTCACTAATTAACTGATGCAGTGAATGTTTGGAACAGTGAGTACAGGATTGTAACCTCTGAAGCCAGATGACCCGACACTGCTAATGTGCATATGTATCTATCTGCCTGTGTTGCATTTAAGGTTGATAGTACGGCGTGATCACCTGTTGGAGGGCACCTTTAACCAGGTCATGGCCTACTCACGCAAGGAGCTGCAGAGGAACAAACTCTACATCACCTTCGTGGGAGAGGAAGGGTAAGAATCAGCAGTATGCAACAGAAAGAAGTAGGATCCACACTGCTGTCCCCGGTTTATTACACACAATGACCTTTACCAGTACATGGTCTTCATCAGGTGTACATTATTTGTTTATTATTCACACAAAGTATAACGACTGAAGGATTGTAACGTTTGTAAGGATTGAAAAGTTATCTGTAATACACTGGGAGCAGCAACAATGTGTGGATCTTTCTTTTCTTATGTTGAATCCAGTACCTGCTTAATTGGATGTGCGTGCAATCCAAATGGTAGACCTACTTGAGGAATCAGCCTGCACCCACAAAACGCACCACATTCATTGTTTTCATAGGAAAGATGTTTCTGTACACATGAAAAAATACAGTGTTAATTCAATACAATTCTGAGAGTATATGGTCCTGTACCATTCAATGTCAGCGCTAAATCCAACTCTTTTGTGTTGACTATTACAATGTACAATGAAACAATGTACACTAAAACAACTGTCTCTAAATGTTAATTCACTACTCAAAGACATGAATTAATAAAAATAAATAGATTGGAACTACATATTCTCAGAGTTGTGTTGAGTTAGTATAGTCTGGCACAGCCGTTCTCAAACTTCAGAACACCAAGGCCCACTTTGAAATGTGAAAAAAGTCTGGGGCCCACCAAACCATGTAGCCCAACATAACATAATCACTATTATATGACATTATATTACATTACATTATATTGCATTTGGCAGACGCTTTATAACCAAAGCGACTTTCAAAAGAGGACATATTCAAGCCAACATCACAAGCAAATACAATGTGCACAGGAGATATACAGAACAATAAGTGCAGTTGCAGAGGGGTTCGTTTTTTTTTTGTTTTTTTTTTAATTAAAGAGTAAATAACGAGTACACACACACAAACTAACTAAACTAAACATCATGTCAGGAGTCTGCCCTGGGGCAAGGCCAGTTCAAGCATTAGTCTAGTAGATTCTCTCGAAAGAGGAAGGTCTTCAGTTGTTTCTTGAAGGCTGCAAGAGATGTGCTTAGTCTTGCTGCCTCTGGGAGACCGTTCCACCACTTGGGTACCACAACGGAGAACAATCTTGACTGGGAGTACCTAGAGCGACTGGATGGCAGAGCCAGACGGCTTGTGCTGGATGAGCGCAGTTCTCTTCCAGTAACATAGGGCGTTAGTAGGTCCTTCAGATACGCTGGGGCCGTTCCTGTGATGGTTTTGTAGGCAAGGGTCAATGCCTTGTGCTTGATCCGGGCGGCGATCGGTAACCAGTGCAACTCAATAAATAGAGGAGTAACATGGGTCCTTTTGGGTTGATTGAATATCAACCGTGCCGCCGCATTCTGGATCATCTGCAGAGGTTTTAGCGCACAAGCAGGTAGGCCTGTCATTAGTGAGTTGCAGTAGTCAACGCGGGACAGGACAGTGGCCTGCACCAGTCGTTGTGTAGAATATTGTGTCAGCACAGGTCTGATATTCCGTACGTTGGACATCTGGAATCGACAGGTCCGGGTGACTGAGTCGATGTATTTGGAGCATGACAGCTCATCATCAATCATGACGCCAAGGTTTTTGGCGACTTTGTTTGGGGTCACGATGGTGGAGCCTATCTTGAGGTTGATGTTGTGACTGAGCGACTCTTTAGCTGGGATCACCAGGAGCTCTGTCTTGGCCAGGTTCAGCTGTAGGTGGTGGTCCTTCATCCATCTTGACAAATCGGTGAGGCAGGCAGAGATGCGTTCCGAAACCGTGGTGTCATCTGGACGGAACGACAGGTACATCTGGGTGTCATCAGCATAGCAGTGGTAGGAGAACCCATGTGTTTGAATGTCACGTCCCAGGGAGGAGGTGTATGTTGCAAACAGAAGGAGTCCCAGCACTGATCCTTGGGGTACGCCTGTGGAGAGGGTGTGAGTCGTAGACAGTTTCCCTTGCCATGACACACTGAAGGTGCGTCCAGAGAGGTAGGAGTTGAACCATGAGTGGACAACGCCTGTGATTCCCATGGCTGTGAGTGTCCTCAGGAGGATCTTGTGGTTGACTGTGTCAAAGGCTGCAGACAGGTCTAGTAGGATGAGGACCGAGGATAGTCCTTCCGTTCTTGCAGTCCTTAGAGCTTCAGTCACTGAGAGTAACGCAGTTTCAGTTGAATGTCCGCTTCTGAAACCAGATTGTTTTGGGTCCAGTAATCCGTTCTGGTTTAGGAAGTATATTACTTATATTATATTATATTATTTTATATTATATTATATTATATTATATTATATTATATTATATTATATTATATTATATTAGGCCTATGTTATGTTTAGGCCTATATTGTTATGATGAATAATAAGTTAGGGCCTATTTTCAGAAAGTTGTGGCCACTGAGGGGCCTCCTAAATACTGAATATGAAATTAGCATGAAACAAGCCAGCATTCACAGCTTAGATAAATACTAAATGCATACTAAATGCTAAACGCACACAAGAAAGACACAAGATAACTAAACAAGCTGTGAATATCTAAACACCATGTCAGTAAATTTAAGGATAATTTTCCCAGACCTCTCGCGGCCCACCTGCAATGCCGCCAGGCCGCGGCCCATAGTTTGAGAGACACTGGTCTAGTACATCAAGATTGGAGGTGCTTGGAAAAAAAAACACGCTACTAACCATACCAGGTACAACTGTGCAGTAGTAACGTGCACATTTCATGAGACTTGGCTTCCAAGTTGTTTCAAGCTGGACCTTGTGAGGAGCTGTCACGGTGGAGTCAAGAAAACATGCTATATAAAACACTGGCTGCTGTAAGTCCTGTGGCTACTGTAATATCAGGTGATCCTGTTGGGGTGGTGACAGTCAGGGCTGCTGATATCTTTGGCTTGGCCCTGGACAAAATCATCAGAACCCCCTCCTCACTAAATACACTCAATGTAATGGGGACTAGGTCCTATGGTCCCTTCATCCCTGGACCCCGGACAACTGACCCCTTTGTCACCCCTAGTGTCGGTCAGCTTCCCTGGTGGTAGTTGAACAGCAGAGTGTGGATGATATATTGCTATGTCAGCTCCTCCATGGCTGTCAGTGCTGCTGAGTGTTGAGTGTGGTGTCAGGCACTGCTGCCTCAGCCAGGTGATTCATGGTGAACGGCGCGTCCCTGTCCTTGGCAGCGGAGTGCAGTGGCTGATATAGTCCTCTGCCTTTGGGAGATTAGAGCCAACATCTTAGCAGGGTGACATTCTCCTCTTATACATATATTTGTTTTTTTTTGTTTTTGTTTGGTTTGTTAATTTTTTTTCGCTGTGACTGGTCAATCTTATAGGAGCTGTTCTTGGCAGCGACTAATATAGTCCACTGCCTTTGGGAGACGTCACATAGGAGAGCCTGCCTCTTGGCAGTGTGACATTCTACTCTTATATTGTTTTTTGTTTTTGTTTTTTTTGGTTTGTTTGGTTTGGGTTTGTTCCGCTGTGACTCTCTCAGGACAATCCTGTAGGAGATGAGTTCGGAGATAGGAGTTCCTGTTGTTGAATGCTGCCCCTGTGACCTTAATCAGAGGACTTTGAAGGTCACGGAACAAAACATTGTCAATAAAGAGACTGTCAGTGGAAAAGGGTAATAGTCATTGGAAAGGTTTTACTACATAGTACTACACCACTACAATATTTTACACAGAGCCTTTAATACGTAATACATTTACGAATTGGTCATTGTCATTCTGGTAATTTTTTGTTATTGTATTTGTATTTTATTATTGTATTGTATATTTATTGTATTGAGACTTAAATTCCATCGCAGTCATGATCCTTTCAGTATTATTTTAAGTCTTTATTTTAACTGGATGGTAATTAATATCAAGTGATTTCAAAACATGTGAAGGGAAGAAAAAAAGATTAGATCTGCCTTTAGCCAACTGAGTTTGGTTGTGATGTATGCAATTCACTGGGCTTTAAGACTGCCTAAGCATTATAGTTCCAATCACACAACAATAGCATAATCACTAAAACACTCCCACAAATACAGTATATCATAATCACTAGACTAGTGTCTGGCAAATTAACAGAATTTAATTGAATTCACGCCCTTTGTTTGCCAATTGGCCAATGTCAATGATAGAGGAAGTTTTTTGTGAGGTCTCATCTGCCTTTCTCTATCTGTCTCTCTCTGTCTCTGTCTCTGTCTCTCTCTCTCTCTCTCTCTCTCTCTCTCTCTCTCTCTCCTCTTCCCCTCAGACTGGACTACAGCGGTCCGTCTCGTGAGTTCTTCTTCCTGCTCTCCCAGGAGCTCTTCAATCCGTACTACGGCCTCTTCGAGTACTCGGCCAACGACACCTACACCGTGCAGATCAGCCCCATGTCCGCCTTTGTGGAGAACCATCTGGAATGGTGAGGAGAGGGGCTCGCTCACACCAGGGACACACACACACGAATTTGGCCAAGCGAAGCGAATTTTGTCATTCATTCCTATGAGGGAGGCGAAGGCAAGCGAACAGGAGAAAAGTGAAGCAAAAGTATTCGACCAAGTTTAACATTATGCAAATGATGAGCGAATTTCGCCTGCGGCGGCTTATCAAATCAACAACATAGCTGTGGCATTACATTTCATTCGCTGCGACGACCTGATGACGGTTCAGCTGTCAGAATGGAACACTGTATGTGTTTCGCCTGTATGTGTCCCTGGCGTCAGGGGGGGAACAACTGCACACAAGGGCCCCAGGGGCAAGACACTGATAGGGCCCTGAGCCATACAGCCTGCCAAGGTCTCAATAGGACACCCACCACCAATACGGGAGGGCAGGAGTGTCGCACACTGGGGGTCAAGTGTGGCTGAGTCAACAGGGCCCCATGTATATAGGGGGCCTACACACAGTCCGATTTATGTAAGGCAAGGCAAGGCAAGACAATTTTATTTTCATAGCGCATTTCAGTCATGAAAGCAATTCAATGTGCTGTACAGTGAGATAAAAAAAACATGCAAAACAGAACAGCATGACAAAAACAAAAGCATAAAAGCAATAGCAGCGCAAGGCGTGCGGTGCATAGATATGTGGCTGGGTGGGTCCGTTGCAGCTGATTGTACATAGGGCCCATCATTTGCTGCTACAGCCCTGCTGGAGGGTCCCGGGCCCAGGCGCAAATGCCCTGCTCTCACCGCCTCCCCAATAGCTCCACCTCTGGGCTCGCTTGCACTTCCCATAAACACACGTTTCATGTTTGGAAGAAGTGGGCAGTGAGGACCTCTTGACCACCATGTCATGTGGTGCTAGAGCTAGTGTTTCTCAACGGGGCACTACAATTGGGGAGCCTTAGTGGGGCGTTGAGAAGGATACAGCTGAGTGGGGGGCGGGGCTTAGTTCCCATTGGGGGGCATTAGTCAGTCCCTCCAGGATTTTGCACTGGGATTTTGTGATTTTTGCGGTCAAAATGTCTGATTTTGTGGCGGCATTTTCTCATTTTTTGCAAAGATTTTGCGGCATTTTCTGGGTTTTTTTGGTAACTGAAAACCACAATCAGTCTAAGCAGGCTTAAGACAAAAGAGAGAGATTCAGAAACACACTTCCTATATAATAGAATAATAAAATATTGACAATAATAAAATATTGTCAAAAACTGCCAGAGCGTCTTATAAGCCAGTGAGTCCAATGTGTAAAAAAAATCATGGCCGCGACACTCATAAATCTCTGTCGATATTTTAGAACGACTTCGGGGGAAAACGGGACTGCGCGTTATGAAAAAATACTTGTGGGTATAGCCTACCAGTAGGCTAATGAAGAGCGTCGCGGGGTACAGTAGCCAGGTTGTATGCAAGCCCTTACAATGTCACCTGTTGGAAGACGCGTCTCTCTCTCTCTCTCTCTCTCTCTCTCTCTCTCTCTCTCTCTCTCTCTCTCTCTCTCTCTCTCTCGTGCTCGTATTGCAAGCTGTTGCATATTTGCTTGATGCAAAGTTGTGATGGCATACACGCTCTCGTTGACATGGTTGTGTGCATGGTTGCATGGATTCGCAAGACTTTATTGCAATAACACAGTGAAAGCGTGGAAGGGCCGTTCACTTCCTATCTCGGTGTCCTTGACTGAAACAAGTTGCAAAACTCCACACTTCCGAATCCTTTGCGATCGGCACTACAGTGATTGTTATCAGAAGGCGTGTGCCTACGCATAGACATAGACCCTTCAATTACAAACATTAGCGAACATTGAAAACAGATCAGACAACGACCGTCGGGTAGCATGCTCATGAAAGCGACAGGGGAGAGTGGAGAAGCTGCGCAAAAATGTAACGTAAGATGTTTGCTACTGTGCGACAGCACCATCACTATTTCATGACTGCATAAACTTCTTCGTCATGGATAAATGGGCAACAATACTTTTTCCAGCCAGGATTGCACTGAAAAGTAGGCTGTTAAAAAAAAGGTCACGGGTGTGCAGCACCGACGCCTGCGTGTGTGTGTGAGGGAGGGGAGGAGAGAGACGCGGAGCAGCTGAGATGAGGGTCGCGACATGTTTCAGTGACATATTAACAAAAATGCTTCCTATTGGTTTTCGTCTCCGGTGGTATTGTAGTCACATTTTTATTTTTTTTGACGAAAATAAAAATTAATAAACTCCACAGAATGTTGAAGGGGACAAAGGGGAAAATTTGTGGGGAAAATGCGGCTTTACAGGAATTACGTGGCATCGTGAAATTATGCGGAATATCATTGAATTTGCATGAATCCACGCGATCGCTGAATCGCGAAAAACTGGAGGGACTGATTAGTCTTTTTTAATTTTCAATACTAAGAGGGGCTTTGGCAGGATTATTATGAGGTCAATGAGCCGTTTGTTGAGAACCACTGCGCTACACAGTTAGTGGTGTCTTATTCACAGGGTGAAAAAAAAGAGAAGTAGAGGAAGGGGGTTTCTACATATTGTGGCAGTGGTCTGTGAGTGTGTGTGTGTGTGTGCGTGTGTGTGTGTGTGTGTGGGTGGGGGTGCGTGCTTGTGAGGGTGCATGTGTTCGTGCATTTGTGTGTGTGTGTGCGTTTGTGTGTGTGTGTGTCGGGGGGGGAGGGGGTGTTTGTGTGAGGGTGTATGTGTGCGTGCGTTTGTGTGTGTGTCTGTGTGTGTGCGCGCGCGTGCGCGTGCGTGCGTGTGTGAGAGTAGTCATTGGATGCATTCCTATTCTGAATGTGTCAGCTTCAAGTGCCTCAGACTCTCCAAAAATAGATGATGTAGCGTGAGAAAACTTGATGATGGAAATGTAGACCATTTTTAAACACAGTCAGCAAAGTTTCCCTTGTGTCTTTTGCCTACTTGGTGATATATGCCTCTGTTTTATTTAATGTGTGTGTGTGTGTGTGTGTGTGTGTGTGTGTGTGTGTGTGTGTGTGTGTGTGTGTGTGTGTGTGTGTGTGTGTGTGTGTGTGTGTGTGTGTGTGTTCACGTGTGTGTGTGTGTGTGTGTGTGTGTGTGTGTGTGTGTGTGTGTGTGTGTGTGTGTGTGTGTGCATTTAATGTGTGTGTGTGTGTGTGCGTGTGCGTGCGTGCACATTTTGTGTGTGTGTGTGTGTGCGTGCGTGCACATTTTGTGTGTGTGTGTGTGTGTGTGTGTGTGTGTGTGTGTGTGTGTGTGTGTGTGTGTGTGTGTGTGTGTGTGTGTGTGTGTGTGTGTGTGTGTGTGTGTGCGTGCACATTTTGTGTGTGTGTGTGTGTGTGTGTGTGTGTGTGTGTGTGTGTGTGTGTGTGTGTGTGTGTGTGTGTGTGTGTGTGCATGTGTTTTCCAGGTTCCGCTTCAGTGGTCGCATCCTGGGTCTGGCCCTGATCCACCAGTACCTTCTCGATGCCTTCTTCACCAGACCCTTCTACAAGGCCCTACTCAGACTGTGAGTTACGCCCCCTGTCCATTACATTACATTACATTACATTACATTACACCTAGCTGACACTACAGGGTATTGGTTACAGCCCTTCTACAAAGCCCTACTCAGACTGTGAGTTACACACTTACATTACATTACACCTAGCTGAAACTAAACATCTTCTATTAGAGTACGATACTTCAAGCCTGTGCATTTCCTTGTGATGTCATGTGAACGCCCCTTTAGGAGACCTTCGGTTAGGAGTTCTTTGGAGTCTTACGGTTGAGAATGAATGGAGTTCCCTTGGCACTGTAGATGATGGTAGCGCTCCCTTAGGAGACCAATCTTGAGCACACTCCTTTGCATTTTGTGGGCGGCGTTGGAGTTATCATACTCTAATGCAGGGGTGTCAAACTCAAATTGACTGAGGGCCAAAATCAAAATCTGGAACGAAGTCGCGGGCCGAACTCAACATTTATTTTTTAAAATGGACTAAAATTGTGTGTACATGCTCTTCATATTCATAGCTGTACATTAAGGTGTATGTGGGCCAACTGTAATAGATATTTGAAATGATCTCGCGGGCCGAATAAAATGGCTTCAGTGGTCGCATCCTGGGTCTGGCCCTGATCCACCAGTACCTCCTCGATGCCTTTTTCACCAGACCCTTCTACAAGGCCCTACTCAGACTGTGAGTTACGCCCCCTGTCCCTTACATTACATTACATTACATTACACCTAGCTGACACTACAGGGTATTGGTTACAGCCCTTTTACAAGGCCCTGCTCAGACTGTGAGTTACGCACTTACATTACATCACACCTAGCTGACACTACAGGGTATTGGTTACAGCCCTTTTACAAGGCCCTGCTCAGACTGTGAGTTACGCACTTACATTACATTACACCTAGCTGACACTACAGGGTATTGGTTACAGCCCTTTTACAAGGCCCTGCTCAGACTGTGAGTTACGCACTTACATTACATTACACCTAGCTGACACCAAACATCTTCTATTAGAGTAAGATACTTCAAGCCTGTGCATTTCCTTGTGATGTCAGGTGAACGCCCCTTTAGGAGACCTTCGGTTAGGAGTTCTTTGGAGTCTTACGGTTGAGAATGAATGGAGTTCCCTTGGCACTTAACTCTTGGGCCGAATAAAATGGCTTCGCAGGCCAAATTTGGCCCCTGGGCCTGAGTTTGACATCCCTGCTCTAATGGATGTTGTAACTTACAATTATTTACAGGGTATTGGTTACAGCCGTTTTACAATGCCCTGCCCAGACTGTGAGTTCCTCCTCTTCCATACTGTTTTCAGGCCCACCAGAACAGTGCCAGTGCCTGTTCATTACATTACATTGCACTTAGTTGACACTTTTATCTAAATCTACTCACTGTTATTTACAGAGTATTGGTTACAGTCCCTGGAGCAATGTAGGATACGATTCCTTGCTCAAGGGCACTTCATCCATGGATGGCGGTTTAGGGAGAGGTAAGGGTGGGATTCGAACCTGCAACCCTCTGATCTTGAGACCACCTCCTTAACCACTACGCCACGGCTGTCTCCAGGTCCACCAGAACGGTGCCGGAGCCTGTTCATTAAATTACATTACACTTAGCTGACGCTTTTATCCAAAGCGGCTTACAGTGATTTTAAGTACTGGGTATTGGTTACAGTCCCTGGAGCAGTGTGCTGTTAGGTGCCTCGCTCAAGGGCACCCCAGCCATGTAGAGTGAGAAGAGTGGGAACAGAAGTATTTTACAGTTCACTATTGCAAACTAACTTTCCGTTCTGGAGCGCTCAGACTTGCGGCGTGAACATGCCAGCTGGTTTAAATATTACCGCAGAAATACACCTACCGCGACAAGAGCGAGGCGAGCGACGGAAGTAATTGACTTTGTATTGAGTCGCATGTCAAAAGCGATTCTGGAGACTAGAGCGATTTGCGCGACGAGCGCGACAGTTTGAAGTTGAAATCCTTTCAACTTTCTATGACGCGGTTCGGCGACAAGCCGCGACAGCCAATGACTGTATAGAGGTCAGTGACCACAGCCAATGGGAATGCTTGAATGCTCTGCCTTCTGCCTGTACGGACATACTCTAGTCTCTTCAATCGCTCGTATCGCTTGCTTCTGCACTCTGTCGCTTGAATTGCATTGCGCCTGGTCTATTTGCGCGGTTAGATGTGAGAACAGGCACCAGCACTAATCTCAATTGGCCTGAACGCACCTCCTGTTCTCTCCAAAGCAGACAAGCCACAATCTGATACGTTTATCTGAATAAGACATCAAAACACAGCGGATACAAACCACTTGAGGCATAATCTTCACTCTTCATAAAGATATCAAAACAAAACAGATAAAAAGCAACTTGAAGAGTAATCAATTGTTCCCAACAAAATGTAGCCACATATCAAAACAGTGTATTAATACTGTAGTGGCAGTCTTGTCTTGGGATCGCAAGATCCACACACCCAAATACTCGAGAGGAGGAGGAGCCAGTAGTATTGGCAGATCAGTGTTTCACTATGGCCATCCTAATGTCTGAGAGAGAAATGTATTTATTTTTTAAAGAGACAGTGTACTAAACATTACCCTTGTAGCAAGGACAGATGTGTGCATAAGGTTATAGAAGTACATGCGAAGATCCGCCTGCAGTCCCTTGGCAGATGGATGTAATTTAAAAAAAGATAAGAAATGAAAATGTACAGGAAAACGTCGCCAAAATCTGTCACTTGAAGTACTTTAGACCAGTAGAATCGAAGTGGATGGGCTTATCTTGCAAGCTAGGTCAAGTAGGATACCAATCATCCAGTGTAGTGTGTGCTAGCGTGAATAGCATTTTTAAAAAGGCTCTTGTTTGTTTGATATACCTGTCTGTGTCACATGTCTAGTGTGCTGCGAATAAAATTGCCCCATGGGGACAAACAACGTTCTTACTAACTAACACATTCTCTATAGCACATAAAATATAATGTTCCCTTATTGCTGTGTCTCCCTCAGAGCGACTGACCTCAGTGACCTTGAGTACCTGGACGAGGAGTTCCACCAGAGCCTGCAGTGGATGAAGGACAACGACATCACCGACGTCCTTGACCTCACCTTCACTGTCAACGAGGAGGTCTTTGGACAGGTGAGACATTTCATCTTGGTGATGTTACCTCACCCACTAACCCGGCCCACTTCAATGTTTAATGCTCCCACAGCATTTCTGATTGCCTAGTTCCTGTGCTGCCCATAGGCCTTCTGAATGATGACTTGACTTGACTTGAAAGCTTTAATGTCCTTAAAAAGGCAATTTGTCTTACAGCACAGCAGAATGACATAAAACACATAGGACTCACAAAAAAAACACATACAGTACAAACACAATAGATAGCTAGACATAGAAGTTTATATGTAAATAAATACGTAAATAAATGATTGAATGATTTAGCACTAGCAATTGCTACCCAAATAGTAATGGCGCTGCCCTTGTAGCCGTGGATAATGAGGTGTCTAGAGAGGCACCGACAATAACTACAGTGCACACATCATCACAGCTGTTTTCACTAATCACTAGAAACAGAAACTAAACTAGAAACGAGAAACTAGAAACTAAAACACAAGAAACTCATTGAGTTCTTCTTGTCATTACGCTAGCGTCTACAATTAGTCTGATTGTCATGAAAAGCATTGTATAAAACGTATGTATTATTGTTATTATGACAAAATGTCATGTCAAAGTAAACATATCTGATGTATCTGATATAAGCAGGGGTGAAAGTAGACAGGTGCGCACAGGTGGGCAACACCGGTATAGAATTTACAGCCAGTGAGCAGTACCGGTAAGAGAAAGGTTTCATGCCAAAAAACCCACATTTGAAAAAAGTAAGGTGCGCTATTTACTTAAGTAGAAAATATACAACCACACTTTGCCATTTGAAACAAGCGTCCTATGAAGAGAATAGCTCAAAGTTACCCCAAATAGTCATGCAGAGATATACGTATATCTGTAGTGCACGGAAGCACCGGTAGCATCTGTAGCACCGGTAAGACATGAAAAGTACTTACAACCCTGGATATAAGTATCTGATGTTCCTGTGGACTGGCTTGGATGCATACTATTGTCCATAGATACAGTTCTACACTTCTCCTCCACACTTCTCCTCTACACTTCTCCTCCACACTTCTCCTCTACACTTCTCCTCCACACTTCTCTACAATTCTCTTCTACAATTCTCTTCTACAATTCTCTTCCATACTTCTTTTATCTTCCACACTTCTCTTCTACACTTCTCTTCTACACTTCTCGTCTGCACTTCTCTACACTTCTCTTCTACCATTCTCTTCTACACTTCTCTTATCTTCCACACTTCTCCTCTACACTTCTCCTCTACAATTCTCTTCTACACTTCTCTTATCTTCCACACTTCTCCTCCACACTTCTCTGCTACACTTCTCTTCGACGCTTCTCTTCTACACTTCTGTTACATCTCCACTCTGTGTCCTCTCAGGTAACGGAGCGGGAGCTGAAGTCGGGCGGGGCGAACATCCAGGTGACGGAGAAGAACAAGAAGGAGTACATCGATCGCATGGTGAAGTGGCGGGTGGAGCGCGGGGTGGTCCCTCAGACGCAGGCACTCGTACGAGGCTTCTACGAGGTATGTACTATATCAGGATATAGCACTGTAAAAACTAAATAATCCACACTCTTCAGATCTTGTGCGGGGCTTCTACGAGGTATAACAGGATGTAGCACAGTAAAAACTGGAAAAAAAACTGCTCTGTTCAGACCCAGTGCGAGGCTTCTATGAGTAGGCTAGCGTATATCAGGATGTAACACAGTAAAGAGGAAATAATCCACACACTTCAGATCTTGTGCGATATGTAGCACAGTAAAAACATAAAATCTGCACTCTTCAGACCTTGTACTGATTTCACTGCAAGTTTTTGGTCTTTAGACCTGAACAAATCTGCACTCTTCAGATGTTTTGAGATAAATGGCATTTACTCTTTTCACTGCATGCTTTCAGTCACAATCATAGCACAAGATCTGAGGTTAGCAGATTTTTGTCCCTTTTTCTTCGAAAAGTATTGCATAAAATAGTTGTTTGTGCCTACATATTATGGTTATCTAAAGGTGCTGGTATGCTTGCTGCGAGCTGTAAATTACGCGCGTCACCGCGAGCAACCGGCATCACATGCTTGCTTCAAAAGCAGTTGACCAAGACGCAAAATACTGGCGGACAAACTCAATGAGACACTCTTAAAAGTTGCTGCCATTGTCGTTTTCATATCAAGCACACGCGTGGAACTGCGCAGTCTATCTTACGATCGCCCCTAGTGAGTTTGAAGATAGCCTATTGCACCTGACGCACGCATTTGGCTGCCGTGTCCAACGCGCGCGAAATTGACATTAAATACGCATGTTAACGCGTTCATGAATGAATCGTGCACGCGCTCGCGTATCTTGCAGCAAGCATACCGGCACCTTTATAAGACCATTTTAGCGGAATGCAGTGCTGTATTCATTTCTTACACTGAAACGGTTTTATGTTATATTACATTATTAGAACCCCAAAACGTACAACTAACCAACAGTTGACTAATGGAGTTGCAAGCTGTCAGGATATAAGGGTCAGGAGATTTGACCCGTGGTCTATTTGTGTGTGTGTGTAGGTGGTGGATTCACGATTGGTGTCAGTGTTTGATGCCCGTGAGCTGGAGCTGGTGATCGCTGGCACAGCAGAGATAGATCTGAACGACTGGAGGAACAACACGGAGTACAGAGGAGGTCAGTGGTGGTGCCTGATCCATACCGCTTACACTATCCGTTCTGCACACGTGCAAGATGATATTGCCCATCGATCTGTAACAGACATGCAGTGTTAAATACTCAACTTTGACCAAAAAACTGAAGAGTCTGTTAATCAGGCTATGTTTTAGGTACAGATATGTATTAAAAAGTAGGGCTGTAACGATATTGTATCGAACCGAGAAATCGTGATAAACAAAGTCACAATAATGTATCGTGATACAAGGAGGCAGTATCATGATACGCCCTTTCAAAGTTTTATTACCAATTTAGTCCAGAAAACAACCTTCTAATTTGATGTGATAGTGTTTCCAAACTTCAGTGGAGATACATTTCAGAAATCGTGGGGTGTATCGAACCGTAGGTCAAAAATCGTGATACGAACCGAAAAGTGTGTTGAGTGTATCGTTACAGCCCTATTAAAAACTATGCTTTTGCGCATCTCTGTAATTTGACAGGTGCATAGAATATGAACTTAGTGAGGCTGTAGTATAAGAAATATCCTGAACACTGTCCGTTCCACCAGAAAGTTAACTTTAATACAACGTTTCGGTCATCCAACCTTCTTCAGGTAAAACTAAAATGGATGAACGAAACTGTAAAACTGGATGACGAAAATATTGTAAATAAAGTTTACTTGCTGGTGGAATGGACCTTGTGCTGGATCTTCCGTGTACTTGAATGTATGGATTCTACCGTCATACAAATATAAATCTGTGAAATAAGTCCACAGTTTATCTACTGTACCACAGGGCAGAGGAGTAATACATCTGTATAGGTCACATTCCCACAATCCATCGATAAATCATTTCCACTCCACACCATAGACCTGAGGACATACAGTAACACCGACCAAGATATGTTGTGTTTTATTTAAAAATCTATATTTTTAATCTTTATCTTATATATTGATGTGGCATAGTTCGGTGCAGTAGGAATATGATATATAACCAGCGTAACAGGACAATAAATCACACTGAACTAAATGTCTCTACCTCTCTCTCTCTCCCTCTCTCCCGGTCTCTGTCTGTCTGCCTCTCTGTGGCTCTCTGCCTTTCTCCTCTCTCTCCCTTCCTCTCCCTCTCTTTCTCTCTCTCTCTCTCCCCCTCTCTCACTGTCTCTATCGCTCTATCGCTCTATCTCTCTCCCCCCCCTCTCCCCACCCTCTCTCTCTCTACTCCCAGGCTACCATGATGGCCACATAGTGATCCGGTGGTTCTGGGGAGCGGTGGAGCGCTTCAATAATGAGCAGCGTCTACGTCTGCTGCAGTTCGTGACGGGCACCTCCAGTGTCCCCTATGAGGGCTTCACCGCGCTGCGCGGCAGCAACGGACTCCGACGATTCTGCATCGAGAAGTGGGGCAAGATCACTTCTCTACCCAGGTACAGTGACTCATACATAAATGGCAGAGAATGCAGAGTGCACATTATTAGTAATACCGGTGCTGGACTAAACAGAGGAGAACTGAAAAGAGATATATAATATATCGCCATCATTATGCAGACACTTGGTCCTTCATTAATGTGCAATGTTGCATTAATGTGCTATGAAAACGATTGGGAGCATTGATCAGACTTTATTATCTCTTTACAATAACGCAGTGTTTCTCAAAGTGGGGTGCAAGCCCCCCTGGGGGGGGCGCGGAGACATTGCAGAGGGGGCCTGTGACATCCGATTTTGTTTTTTTTCCCTCCAAGGAAATTATTTCCTCTCTCCAATAAGCAATATATTTTAAGCCCTCACCAACGTTACATTGTAAATTGTCATACATTTGAATAACATAGGAAAGCACACACGTCCCTCTTTGTTTTATCTCACCAGTCACCTTTCCTTTGATTCTGCGCAGCGCAGCGATCGTAAAATCAGTCTGTGCGAGTACTGCTGTTGCTTGGGGGGACTCGGAAGCATCCAGACCCTCCGCAGGGGGGAATGATGGGAAAAGTTTGAGAACCACTGCACTAACGGATGCACTCAACTCGTGTGGCACTACTGCTTATTATTTCTATGTATTTATCATTCTGGGTGTTTATTATTTCCGTACATGTGTCTGCATTAGAAATTCAGTTGCTTTCAGTGTTATTGTGTGTGCACATAGGTAGGTGCATAGGTCCATTTATTCTCAACTGCTCTATATTTTATTCAATTGTATGCCCTGACTTACATTCACAGATGTCACTTCAACCGAGGTGCTTTCGTACCGTCTACACCCGTAATTGAACTACTGACCTCAAAGCGACCCCAGTTTTGGGAGAGACAGACAGACATGTACTACTAGACTGATGCCACTCAGGTCCCATTAAGGCTTTCCAGCATGTCAGACTCAGGGCTGGGCAGGGGGAGAAATAGGGCCCGGGCACTTTTGGCTTAAAGGGGCCCTTCATAATTAGTGGCGTAGAACTGACTCACCTTTTACATTTCTGAAAATAGGGGCCCACGAGGGCTAGCCTGGTCCTGACCATCCCATAATACTACCATTTCATTTCGTATTTATGGTCTGGCATTTGTTTGCTCTGAAGCGATTGTAGGAAGCAGAAAGTTTGCACTCAGTTATGGTTTGAAATCATTGGACACCTCTCACCCAATCGCTGGCAGTTACTCAACAACAACATAGCGCAGACCAATAGCTCTGGCGCAGATGTGTACGTCATTGTCACGAACGTCCTCCCGCTTTCGCCCCCACGTGGGGGGGCGTATTCGATTATTGGCTGTTTTCTGGGGGGGCGTTGCGATCAAAATTCTACTGCTCCAGGCACTCCACAGAGAAGCACGGCCAGACTACAGTAGTGGAGCCAATTCTTTGGCGGAAGTACGTAGGATGGCTCGCGAGGCTACACGAAGGCACAGGGCCACTGGGAAATGCCCGCTATGCCACTAAGGCAGTCCAGCATGGCAGACTGTTGTGTAGTGCCGGCTCTGGACTGTGTTAGTGCTAGTGCCAAGTTATTGCGTTGGCCCTATGAAGTAGAGGAACAAGTGTTCTCACTCAGTATTAAATGCACCGTTACGTAGTCAGGGATTCCAGACAGCCTCACAGACAGATAAACGCACACTCATACGCGCACACACACACACTTACTTTTAGACACAGTCACACAGCTTGTTCTTTCTTTGTCTGTCTGTCTGTCTCTCTCTCTTACGAACACATGCACACACACACACACGCACACACACACACACACACACACACACACACACACAGACACCCTGTTTCTCTCATGCATACACAAAGTATGCTAATGTGTCTGTGTCTGGGTCCGTCATGCCTCAGAGGGCCCAGGGGGAGCAGTCTGACCCACATCTGGGCTATTCTAAACACCCAAAATCCTCACTCCCCTCCACCCATATCCCCCTCTCTCTACCTCCACCCATATCCCCATCTCTCTACCTCCACCCGTAGCCTCCTCTCTCTACCTCCATACTCCACTAACATTGAACAACCAACCCCCCCGTCCACAATCCACCTCTCTCACCCCCCAAACCCACAAGTCCCACTCCTTACCTATTACTGACTCTCCACCCATAACCTCCTCTCTCTACCTCCACCCTCCAGTAATGTTGGTTAATATACGATACAGTCCTCCTTTCCTCCTGCCACTTTCCACCCATAGCCCCTTCTCTCTACCTCCACCCTCCACTAACATTGACCCCCCTTGCACAATCCACCTCTCTCACCCCCCAAGCCCATAACTCCCACCCCTTACCTATAACTGACTCTCCACCCATAACCCCTCTCTCTACCTCCATCCTCCAGTAATCTTGGCTAACTGTTAGCCGCTAACATACGACACAGTACTCCTTTCCTCCCGCCGCTTTCCCTAGGCCCAGGGCAAGGGAGCATTGGGAAGGAGATCTTTTCTAACACCATCCCCCTCCCTCACCTACCATGCTTCACCAACACACACACACACACACACACACCTCCCTCCACCCGAAAACCCCCCGACCGCCTCCCATCAAAGCAGTCGCAGCGGGTTGGTGACGTTACGCTATGGTTTTAAACAGAGGATATGGACATGCTCCTTCAGATGTTTCTAGCTGTAATACAGTTTTGCCTGAGCGTTCTTCCTCTTCCCCGAGTCCCTTCAGCATGTTTTAATGGAGCCGCTGTGGGTTACAGCTCACCGCTCGTCTGTCTGGGTTTATGGTATTTGATTGAAATGGGGAAAGTGCTATTGAGGCTGATGATAAAAAAGGACGTGGCTGGGCAACCGTGGCCTAGTGGTTAGAGAGTTGGTCTTTCAATCAAGGGGTTGCAGGTTCAAATCCCCTCTGACCCCTCCCTACATCCCCAACCATGGCTGAAGTGCCCTTGAGCAAGGCACCAAACCCCACATTGCTCCAGGGAATGTAACCAATACCCTGAAAAATAATAACTGTAAATCGCTTTGAATAAATGAAAGCGTCAGCTAAGTGTAATGTAATGTAATAATGTGGGGGAGAATGGTATGAGCAGAAGACTTACCGAGAGTGCCACTGCATAAGAGCTGTTATTTGGTGTGATTTCTACTAAGATTTTTTAAATTAAATCAATACTTTGTTTAAAAAGGACAAAGAGTGAGGTAATTCCTCCATGGGCCATACTATTAACCTTGCTCCGCCCTACTGGTGATGCAACGCCTTCGGCTCACGAGATTTGCAGTCTATGGAAATCAGGCGACCATACTATGTGACAAACCTGGATTTTCACCTGCTCTTCAGGCCTATATTGAAGGTGGCCACATTTGCAACAGACCCCACCTTCACGATAGGTCCCCTGAAATATGTTACATTTCAAGTGAAACCGCATGACATTAAAATGATGTCGGGGGCCGGATAAGACAGCCTCAACGTAAACAGCCCTCGAGACAGCGCTTCCCCACCCCTCCCTGCTTTACAGTCTCAATCAAGGTTGATGATTAATGATTAAATGAATTACCGGTAAATGAATAATCTCTGTCTTTCAGGGCTCATACGTGCTTCAACCGTCTGGATCTTCCTCCCTACCCCTCCTACACCATGCTCTATGAGAAACTCCTCATCGCTGTGGAGGAGACCAGCACATTCGGCCTGGAGTAATGCAGTCATGCAGTCATGCGGTGATGGAGTGATGGAGTGATGCAGCGTTGCAGTGACGCGGTGATGCAGTAACGCAGTGATGGAGTGACGCAGTGATGCGGTGATGGATGGATAGATGCATTCACTCTTCCTCTCTGCACCTATCCAAACGCGAGACTCTTTGGAGAGCAATTATTCTGCAGACAAAACAAAAAATGATGTGTACTTTTTTCCACGATGTGTACCTTAACTGTTGACGGTGGTCTTTTTTTAAAACGTCACTTCTTTTTGTGAGTAAACCAACATAAAGAACAAAAAACAAACAAACAAACACTTATGAAAAACGAACACCAGAAAATAAAAGCAGACATGCATGTGTTAGCTCACCCGTCGGTGCGGTGCAGTATGTATGTACAGTCTTTTTGTATTGGGTTGGCACAATCCAAACAGGTATGCAATAGCAAACATTAACGGCTTCAGCCTCCAACCAGTCTCAGGGCCTCAATCCTTTTACTGCGAACCGAACAAACAGACCGACAGCCATTCCCCATACCCCCTCCATACATCACTACAGCCATACAAACACTGGGACCCTCCAGCCGTGATTCTGTTCCTCATTAACTGTTCTCAGGCCGACCAGAATGGTGCCGGTGGCCGCACCAGCTATGTTCGGCACGACAGTGCTTAGCTGCGAACCGCCCACGTTTATACCGCTCTGAACTTCTGCACGTGATTGTGTTACCCAGATGAAACTGCTGACGTCCACGTTGTCGTCACGGTTCAGAGAGAACAGCCAAGTATTTTTTGATTTGCTTTGCGAACCAACTTTCCGGTTTGCGAATGCTAAGATTTGTGGTGTGAGTAACACCGGCCGGTTCGCAATTAGGTGCGGGAATGGGCAGTGCACTGGCACGGTTCTCAGTCGTCCTGAATGCGCCCATTTTTGTCTCACCCTTCACAGGACTAGAGACACTGCTGACCTGCTACGACAGGAAGTGGAGATGGGTCAGACAGGAAGTAGGCCTTACAAAGATTTCGATAACTAGACGTGGTGTTGTTAACATCAGGGTACAAACACACACTTGGGCATGGAATCACCTAGGCGGCTATGGAATCTTGGGAGACATCATATCGCAGGGCCTGAGTTTGTGACATCCCTTAAAGTGATGGTACACAGGGCAACTTTTTGGGCAACGTTGCTGATCTAATTTCGGCTCAAAAAGTGTTGTAGTGGAATACAAATAAAATCTTATTGTAAGGTTGCCTAAAATTGTTGCTCAAAAAGTAGACCTTGTCGCTTCTCTTGACTGTTGTTTGCGGCACACCAAAGCAAAGATCCTGCACATTATCCATTCCACCACCATGTAACTTTAATACGATAACTTAAATACACTGATTTGGTCATCCAACCTTCTTGGAGGTCCGATGACCGAAACGTTGTATTTAAAGCTTTATGGTGGAATGGACAGTGTGCGGGATCTTTCTTACACTTGAATGACAACCTCACTGGGTAACATCCCAACATAAGAGGTGTGCAGAAGCGTCCTTTTGGGGCAGATCAAAACATGTCATCCTCAGCCTCCTGCTGCCCTGCTCACCGTGCTAGACCGTGCAATGTCATCACAGTTCAACAGAATAGAGTTTAGCTGAACAGAACTGGCTCAAACACAATAAATGATCCAATTATAGCTAGTCTCATAATGATATTGTGTAATTAGCGAGAGTTTTTTTTAAATATACATTATTAAGTGCTTTCTGTTGACCAGAGGTTCAGATATAAGTTGCAAACAGGGTGGACATACTTAAAGTACCTTCCCCTCACTACAGAGACAACTGATATACAATACTATACATATATAATTAAAAGAAAAAAACGTTTATAGATACGTATATATTAAAAAAGCTCTGGTTTCAAACACAACAGAACATTAGACATGAATATTTGTTATGATCACGTTGCACTTTCACTTCCTATACACAGCCCTTTAAGACCTCCATTCATGTCTTCAGTGTCTGGTGATGAAAGCCCACAGCAGTGCAGTCACAATGACACATACAGTATAGGGCCGCAATCACTCACATTGTGGTTACCGCAGATACCACTGGGTCGCAGCATGCCAGTCATCTCAACTGATTTTTATACATTAGATATTAAAGTTTTATGCAGTAGTCTTGTCTGTTGGTGTAAGAAAATATCACACAGGTTTCAAAACCTCTTTTTAATTTAATTTTTGGTTGGATCTGTTTTTTATTATTATTTATTTGTTAATTCTTAAATTTGGTCATGTTCTCCCAAACTATGTTGAATTATTAAGAATGAATTAACATGTGACTAAGCTAACGGGAACCTTGATGTCAATTGGCTATGGCACTTGTCAAATGGTGAAAACAAATGTCTATTGAACAGCTAACAAGAATGTACTAATCACAAATATGGCGAATTAAAACAAAAAAAGTGCTCAGTTAGGACTTTCATATCATAAGGAATTTATATGCTCACATTCTCAGTCTAAGTTTTGGCCATAAACATGTACGTATGCATCTTCATTACACATCAAATGTAACATAAGAAATCACTCTTGTTTTGTTTTGTTGTAATTTATTCATTTTATTTATGTATATTTTTTTTTATTTTGAATTGTCATTTTTTTCTAAAGTGGTCATGTTTGTAAGGATGATTTGAATGTTTGCTTGTGTGAAGATTGTTAAAATCTTTTTTTAAAACGATTGTGTGTAAATATACTGTATAATGACAATGAATTTCATTCAGTGCAGATCAAACTTGACTTTTCTTAACTTAAATCCGTGCACAAATGGCATTTGCAGTCTTGTCCATTGATGCAGTAGATCTAAAATTCGGATGACATAGCCATACTGTCTAATACTTAATACATTTTTGCATTCTCTCATCACAAACACTCAAAAGTGTTAGTAGTACCACAGCTTTTTTTTGCTATTGTAAGAAACACACACACACCCACACACACACACACACACACACACACACACACACACACACACACACACACACACACACACACACACACACACACACACACACACACACACACACACACACACACACACACACACACACAGATGAGTGTGTAATGTACATTAAAAATATCGCCATTTTTTCCTCAGTCGTAAGAGGCAGAGGAAGCGCCTGATCAACAGACAGACGTCTCAGACAAATCGCCAAAGATCCTCATCTCAGACATCAGTCAAGAAACGCAGACGAGTTGGCACGCGAGTCTGCAGGCCCGCATGTACAGTAGACCTGCATGAGGTTAATTACTACACTGTAAACATTGCAGCCAGTTAAATGTAAATGTAAGTTGCCCTGCTGCCTTAAGTTTGTAAGTTTACTCAACTCAAGACTTGAGTCAACTCGAGGCTTTCTCAAGTTGAGTTACTGTAACTTACAAACTTAAGGCAGCAGGGCAACTCACTTTTTAACGTTTAACTGGCTGCAGTGTTTTTACAGTGTATTGTCTTTTTTTATTGTTTCACAGACACTCCACAGAGAGATTGAAAAGCCATAAAGAAGCCATAGGATCAGGCGATGACTTGCAGAGCAGCGACCCCTTTCTGTTTGTGGGTCTGACACTGTAGAGATAATGAAAAGCAAATAGAGAAGAAGAATGAGAGAGAAAAATATAAGGAGGACATGGATTGATCCATCAGATGTTCACTAGCGGTGCTGAAGTCAACACGCATAATGAAATTTGTGCTCCAAGCAAAAACAAAAAAACAACAATGAAATCCAGGTAGTTTATGGTTGAAACGGTTACTGGCTTCCCAAACTGCCTATTAATATTTCAATTCCAGTTCCAGTCAATTAAGATAGCTCTCACTTTGCCCTTGGGTCTTCTTTCCAATATGCGGACTCCCGTCCTCGGCCTATGCTTGTGGCCTCGCATTTCGCTGACGTCCCACCTCCATGGAGGAAACAATAACGTTTCCCTGCTGTCAACCTAGCCTCAACAACTTTTGAAGGACTATTTGTTATTCACCATCCCGATTGCAAATGAGAAAATGACATTAGAATTGCGCTTTTGTGAGATTGAAGTACACTTCTGTCGTCAGTGACGTCATCACGAGGTCACAAGCAGGCAAGGGCGCTAGGAGGAGGACGGGAGTTAGGATATTAGAAAGAACCCTTTGTTTTTGTTGCCATACATTTGGACCCGTAGTGCCCCTCTGGGGTGCATTTCTGGAAAGCGTAATTGTTAGCAGTTAGCAACTTCGGTAGTTGTCAATAGGAAATTGCATTGCAACCAACAAAGTAGCTAACATAGTTAGCATCTACCCTTTCCAGAAATGCACTCCTGAACAGGAATAGCCACCCATGTGCTCAAGGGATTGCTCACTGCAGCTGCTGGAAGCGGAGGGCCCAACTCAAAATATAATCTCCCATCCTCGCCTTGTACTTGTGGCCACGTGATGCAAGGCAAGACACCATTGTCATTCGAAATTGTATTCAATGACATTCTATTCAATGATACTCTACTCTACTCTACTCTACTCTACACTACTAAATATCTTGCACAATTACAATTCAGAGGTCATTTCCTCATTTGCAATCAGGCGCTGAATGGGGAAAGGTAACCCAAAAGTTGTTGTGCCTATAGGCTGACAGCGGGGAAACTTAATTGTTTTCTGCACAGAGGCGAGGTGTCAGTGAAGTACGAGGCTACAAATTAAAGGAGAGGACAGGAGGTTGGATACTGAGCTGGACCCAGGGTTCAGTGACGTGAGAGTCACTCTAATTTGAAAACATTCACCTGGTTAGTTACTAAATTACGAAGTCTATGACATATGGTGCATTAGTCCCTTTAATTATCTGCTGCATTGGGTGTTTTGATTCTGAAGGCCTCTAACTGAAAAACAGCATTTTCTTTAGTTTTCATGGAGACCATGGGTATCTAATACTGTATAATATGAGAGTTAATCTAATGCAGTTTATGAATAGTTTTAAATTGGCCTGAGCACTGTTATTAGAATATAAACTGTGTTAATATATCTGATATAAAGGTGTATACATGTATACAGCATATGTATGAATTGGACCTATCTAAAGCATACCTTTGTATAGATATTAATGTTTGTAAAGTGTAATAGGCAGCAGTAAGATGAACAGAACTGGAGAACATTTATAGAGTAAAGACTTATGATGTATGATCACAATCACATTTGATGGACTGGTTGTAGTGTATTTATTATTATTGTATAAAGTGTATCATGCTATGCATATTTTGTCATTTTAATAAGTAATGCAATTTGCCATAGTATCAGTTGTTGGGGCCTTCTTTTCCTTTTCTCCTTTGTATTAATATGTGTTTTTTATAATGCGTTTCTGTATGGAATGTCACCGATGAAAGTTCTTAATCTGTCTCACGGCTATTCCCTCCTGAAGTCCACACTGAATTTAAAACCTTCACATACCCAGAGTCTCTCTCTCTCTCTCTCTCTCTCTCTCTCTCTCTCTCTCTCTCTCTCTCTCTCTCTCTCTCTCTCTCTCTCTCTCTCTCTCTCTCTCACACACACACACACACACACACACACACACACACACACACACACACACACACACACACACACACACACACTTGCTGCTTAACTGTCTCACTCTGATTTGATCTCTACTCTCCTTTATAAAACAATCCTGTTGATTTTTGCTCACTGATATTTACTCTGTCTCTCTCTCTCTCTCAGGCTCTGCTCATACATCAAGCCTAGCACTGTTACGAATGTCAATAAACAATCACTTTGTAATGCAACGTTGTTTTTCACTTCTGCGTTCATTTACAAGAATATCAACACAGATTTTAACAGTGGGATTATTTCATTCATATTTCATCTTATCCTTTTAGAAACTTGCTGTTACCAGAATTGCAATGACCAAGTTATAATAAATTGCTAAAGGCACTGTGTCATGTCATAGTAGTATAGTACTATGGTAGTTACGTCTTTATGCGACCATAACAACTTTCGACCATAACAACTTTCCACTGGTGCAACGACGTGCATAATGGGGCCACATAATCTTAAAATAGTTATTTCCCAAAACGATTTCCTTTCAGATGGCCCATCATTTCTTGTACTGCATTTCGGAGAAATATACAGTAGAAGTAGTAGATGTAATCAAAGAAGTTCTGTATGTCATAGCAAAGTGTGTTATCATGTTAAATATCAATTGCTGGCATTCCGTCTTGATATTACAGATAGTATTATCTAGAGACTGTAGATAAATTACCCCCAATAGAAGGCAGATTAAAATAAAGTTTTTTCTTTCTTTCTTTATAAAACACTCTTGGGGCAGTTCTAGTTAATAAAAAAAGAGGCTTGCCATATAGAGTTAAATAATCCCCGAAATCATCCCAAGGCAAGCACATAACTGTTTTTTCCATCCAGAACAGATATGAGTAATCTGCAAGTAGGACTTAAGAAGAAGGAAGCATTCTCTGTAAAGTACTGGGCAAAAGTGTTTCAATAGAGGGCTAGGTAGAGATAATAATAAATAAATGCAACAAAATATTCACTATATTATATTACACAGGATCTCAGGAGTCTATCAAAAGTTCAGCAGCTCACAGTGTCAAAGTATTTTACCCAGGCTCAATCATTATAACGTAATCATTCAGATATTCAGGCCCAGGGTAAAGGCAGTGAAGGCACTCAAGTGTAAGAAACATCCTACACACTCTCCATTCCACTGCTCCACACACTGTCCATTCCAGGAACAAGTTTGGTACTATTAAAATTAGGTATTAACCTCTTATTGCAGATGGGCCTGTCGACGGGCCTATTCACCCTACACTCCAACACTCAACTACATCATAGCAACATTGCCATGACAATGCCAGGAGTCTTAGGTAACTGATTAAGACTTGGTCATTACAGTTTTGGTGACAATATTGAGGTTATAACAGAGGCTCTGCATTAAGGGGTTAAGCATATTAACGTTACTTGCTGATGGAATTGACAGTGTGTGGGATCTTTGTCACACGTGAAAAGCAACCTCAGTGGGATATATCCTGCTACATGCACCTGTCCAACTACAGAGAAGTGCAAAAGCTTCATCTTCTGACCTGTAAGCACACTGACAGGAACTATCAAACAAAGCCTTTTGATGCCATCTGCTGGCGAAAGAGTGGTGGTGACATAAAAAGGTTCTCTGTGTGTCAGTGGGTGGATTTTAGCCTGTGTTATAAGTTTGTCAATGAAGGTGTATTTGTGTTTATGTCTGAATATGTGCATATGTGTGCCTGTCTAGTGTATGTGTCTGGATGTGGTTGTGTGTGTGTGTGTGTGTGTGTGTGTGTGTGTGTGTGTGTGTGTGTGTGTGTGTGTGTGTGTGTGTGTGTGTGTGTGTGTGTGTGTGTGTGTGTGTGTGTGTGTGGTTGTGCACGTTTGCGTGTGCGTGTGTCGTGGTACTGATGAGGCATATCCTGCATGGCGTTGCTTTTCGCCATAGCAACTAGGTACTCCATACCTTGACACTCAAAATACGGACCACATGAACCGCACAAATACAGTCACTGTATAATACACAAGCTAGCCCACTTATTCTTCCTGTTCAGTAAAACAGTGGTCGTCCATTGTCAAAACAGGACCTATTTCACGCTTGCATTCAAAAACATTTTTTAAAAAAGGATTATGTGTGTGTTAAAGAGTTGAGAAATGTAGGCTGATGAAAAAAGGACATCAATGACAAATTCTCTGAAAAAATCACTGACAAGTATTGAGCAAGAACAGGATATTCTACTATGGCGTAAAAATGGAAATTTCTTTCCACAATGTGCAGCTGTGGGTTATCGGAAGGTCAGGTACTGTATATCATAACGACATGATCCATATCCCAACCACTTGACTATTATTTTGGTGTGAGTGTGTTGTTCATTGATTGACTTAATAGATAAATAACACAGTTTTGTCTTTCGTGTTTGCTCAGTTTGATTTCTAACTAATTAAATAAAAAACAGAGGTTACACTGCCTTTTTAATGTGCAGTGTGTGTGGTTTGCAAAAAAAAAAAAAACCTTTTATTCTCAATTTCTATTTTTTAGGTAAAACTTTCAACCCAAATCTTTTATTGGATTTGTTGAGCTAAAATAGATAGGCATAAACTACTGCTGTGGTGAGTCCACTCTGAAATTCTAAAGTAGCCAACAGTTGACACCACAAGTACCAAAAATTGTGTGTAAACAAGTGAGAAAAACAGTACACAGCAGAACTGATTATTTGACTTTCAAATTTCTTCCGAGACTTGTAAGTCTTCATGTTTCCATGGGGTTACAATCAGGGCTTTGAACCGTTATTTTTTCCCAAGCGTTCCGTTCCGAACAGAAACGGAATTATAACGTTTCCGGTTATGCGTTCCACCAATAAATTGACGTTCCCGAACCGGTTAGAACAGAAAAATACTGTTCCCGGAACGGTTAATTTCGTTCCTGTCAGCTGATTACTCCCATAGGCCTAACTGACGTTAATTAACCAAGAAAGACGGAAGTGCAAATGAGTCAGCCTACATTCCAAACTGTTTATTCAAGCAGATGAAAAGAATATCCTCCACAATTTTGTCATTTAGGGACGACCTAAGAAGAGAAGCGGAGAATAAACCTCAATGATGAAAATGCACACTCCACGTTGACTTGTGTCACGGGGAGTGCTATGATGGACATTGTGAGTTTGTGCATATTTAAAGCGGCCATGGATGCCCAATAACGTCGAACATATGTTGGTGCGCTTTACACGCGCTTCTCTGCAATGTCTTACAATGATGCAATGGAAACTTTGCCCTTTTGTATGACAGTGGTTTCTCTTATTTAAGATGTGGAGTGGAGACTTTGTAGTCCACAGCTCTTTCTCCATTCATTCAGAGAATGTCTGATGTCACACAGGACGTGAACCTCAGCCATCATGGTAACATGCGCAGGAAAATAATTACTTTTTTTGTTTGTTTGAGGAACGGTATTAACCGGTATTAACCGGTTACCATTATTTTTAAATAAGTGTTCCTGTTCCAGAACATAAAAAATAATAACGTTTCCGTTTTCGTTTCTGTTCTCTGTAAAATACAAAAAGTTCCCGGTTTTCGTTTTCGTTCCTTGAACCGGTTCAAAGCCCTGGTTACAATCATATTATCAAAATTCATCAAAGAATGAACTCTGACTTGTGTTTGCCCTCTTTGTATGTGTTGTAGGCAGGTTAAAGCTGTTCAATTTACCCTGTGTTAACGAAGCAAGACACAAGATGCTGGGCAAGACCTCACAATCAATGTTTTTAATGAAGAACACCGTCTCAACTGAGACATTTCTGCAATACTTCCTTACAATAACTCAGCAACAATATTTTAGCACTCAACAAGTCCCTGTGTTACTTTATAGATGTATAGTATTTAAATCCCACGCCACAACAGAACAATCAGAACTTTCTGATTGACCAAGTCCCAGTCATAATCATGCAGAGTATCTTGGAGACGAGGATTATTGGCATTGATGAAAGGGCTTGTTGTCAGTGGTGGATTTGTCTGGCTTCTGCCTCTGAAGACAGTATTGCTTTCCAGCTCCATTGAAAATGTTCAGGTGTGAAGTGATAGGCATGGTGGTCACTGCTGTGTGTGTGTGTGTGTGTGTGTGTGTGTGTGTGTGTGTGTGTGTGTGTGTGTGTGTGTGTGTGTGTGTGCGTGTGCGTGTGCGTGTGCGTGTGTGTGTGGTGGTCATCACTGCTGGATATTATGTCAGGGTAGTACAGTAGTTTTGAAGAGGACACTAGCAGTCAGGGAAGCGAAGCAGTATCATGGCAGCACGGGTAGCTGGGTAGGCTCGGGTGTGTAGACATCGATACGCTCCCCTTCCCTCAGCTGTAGAACAACCTCCTGCAGATGCCACCTAGTGGGGAAGCGGAGAAGCAGTATGAAACATTACGAAACAATAATATACTGTCGGCTTGCTACCAAAACCGCCTAAGTCCGATTTTGGGGTTTTCGGCAAACAAGGAAAAACTAAATTTCCTAGGGGGCGCCAAACACCAGTGGCGGTTCTAGGTTATCTGACACCCTGGGCAAGAGCAATTGTGAGTCCCCCCTAATAATTTTGGTCAAAAGAAGATTTTTGCAGAACTCTACTCCCCTACCACTTCTGCATCGCCCTGTCATCATGTCTGTCATTGGTCCATTACAAACAGTACCTGTCAAAGATGTTAATTTATTTTCTTTATTTATTTTGAGTGAAGCTGCTAGTCAAACATGAAACGCCTTTTAAGGAAAACAAAACACTTTAAAATAAATTATTTGATACAGCACAACAAGAACAATGCACTGCACATTATTTTGATAGTTATACTATTCTTTTTATTTTTATTCCAAACTTGAAACCTGGAAAAGGTGCATGACTGAAATATTTTTGTAGACCTTGCAATAGTCTAGCATGCTGGTAAATCTCATGGCTACCATCAGATTTTCATAGTTTTCTTTTACTTTTTACTACTTTCAGTCATGTTAGTTTTCAATGTTAACATTATTTACATTCTCATCTCAAGTAAAGCACCTTGTGATATTGTCATTGTGCTAGAGCAATTACCATAATGGTAACACATTCATTGCTCATGGCAGGACAGATCCAGATTGTAGTGACACACAGATAAAGTATTGCGGTAGCGTCAAATCTCCATGTTGAGGGTCCATCAGTCATGGTGGAGGATGAAGGGGCGGGGCACTTCTTTGGTCCTTGTACCTCCTCACGAATTGTCTCCTCCTTGTTTATCATCATTGGTTAACTTCTGCTCTTCTCCATGCTCATAGAACTGCCCCATCCCCCCAACCTTGGCCATGACAGAGATAACCTGGTCATAGAACTGTGCCCCGCCCACTTCAACACCATGACCGTGGCTTTCAGAACATGGTATAGAACCACTACTGGATTCTTTACAATTTCAAGTTTGACATACCACTGAGTGTAACATAGAGCAATGTACAAGTGCCATTAATCCATAGGCATTAAATGTTTACAGTATGAGATGTCACATAAATGCATAAAATATTGTCAAAGGAAGTTATAAACTACAGTAGCTGTTCACAAATCTCTGACTACATCAAATAAAGCACCTGATTAATAATTGTTCAATTTGTTTCGTATAGCTTAAATTTAAGGCTACAACCATTGTGGGACAAAAAGAAAATCGGATGTCTAAGGATGAAGTTTTGACACATGGCCATTGTCTTTGAAGAAAGAGAGAGAAAAAAACTCATGTAAGATACTTCTTCTTGCCCATGTCAAGTTGCTTGCATCAAAAATGGCTAAGTCAAGTTACCCAAGTCATTCACATTGGCATAACAAATGTGCACAGGGCCCCAGGATGAATAGATAGGGCCCCCATACCACCTGCCAAGATCATAATAGGGCCCCTACCCCTGCCACCTGCAGGAGGGCCCTAGGCCTACAGGCAAATGCCCTCCTTGTCCTCCCTATAGCTACGTCCCTGGTCATTTATTTTCTCATAGGCAGTGTGTGACTTTATACATACAGATTTTTGACTCTGGTGACTGTTGTGATTGATCAATGACCCTGCCGGAAAGGCAGGGTGATGCAGCTGTGATAGGGGAGTAAGTTTATGCAAAAATCTAATTTTGACCATTCGGACTTAAGCGGTTTTGGTAGCAAGCCGACGATACATAACATTACATGCGCTTATGCTTTCATTTGATCCTTCAATTACATTATTACATTACAGTTATAATACAACACAATTCAATATGTATATAGAGCACAGTATCACAACTATGAAGTTGACTTAATCAATCTTCAATCTTAATTGATACAAGCAAGATTTTTCTTGATCAGACAATGAGATACTGGTTATCTAGGTGGAGCAGTGGCATAAAAAGTAAAAGTAGAAGTCAAAAACCCTGCCACAGATTCCCTCCAACACAGGTTTGACCTCTCCAAGTAACTGGCTGTGAAGTGACTCAATATCAGAACAAGAAAATGTCTGTAAAATGCTTGTATTGGCAAGTGCTTAAAATGTCTAAAAATTCTAATTCTGCGATTCTAGTAAGTAACTGGAGGACTTTTGCGTGCAATTAAGATTGACTTGACTGACTGGACGTTTTACTTGAAAGTAGACACAAAATAAGCTTGCTGAAACATGTGGGTCCATCAGTTGTGCGGTGTTGACGTCAGGTGGATAGACAGCTGACATTGCTGTTGGACAACAGCTAGAATTGATATTTCTTGTAAAGCACATCATTCTACACATGTTCATATGCATAGTTTCGATGCCCTTCGTGACAATCCACAATGTACTGTAAATAGCCACGAAAATAAAGAGAATGCATTAAATGAGAAGGTGTGTTCCATACTTTTGTCCTATACTGTACAGGGCTTTACAAGGATGACAGTTAGATTGCAAGGCAGACTCTGACCTGTTCTTGAAAGTATCTCTGACAGACGTAGCGAAGAGGTAGCCTCCGGTTTTGGATCCCGTCACAGGAATCTTTATCTGGAACAGCGAATAACATTCAGATGTTATTATTAATACTAGTACAATGGATATCATCACATTCATCAACCATGACCATTGTTGCGTTAGCATATTAAAAAGCACAGTCAGTCAATATATAGCTTATTTAATGTGTGTAAATATTATGTGAAATTCCGTTTTCATCAGCAGTAAATAATACGGGCCCTCTGCACAGATAGAAATGGAATACCAGGGGCTGGTTTACTGGGTTAGTGTAACAAATACCAGATAGCACAGCCTGGTGTGGGACACTACTATATGCTGAAAAAAATAAGGCATCCTCCTCCATCCTCCTGTTGTTCACTGTCTGGTGTGTCACAGGGGAGGACTGAGTTCTAAATCAGAAGGAGAGTCACACAGCATCCTTACGTACATGTCTAGTCGAGCTTGTCAGTAATCGAGCGAAGCATGGAACAGGATTTTTTTTAAAGTGAGATCCATGTATACATGCAGGGCAGTTGGCAGCTTTCTCCAGGGGCTGGGGAAAATCATCTGAAAGGGATCCTTCCTCAATGCATATAAAATGTAATAGGGACCCATTCTGGGCCCACCCCCAATTTGCCTGGGCCCCAGAGAAACAATTGACCCGTTTGTCCCCCATGTTGGCAAGCCTGTATACACATTACATTACATTACATTACATTACATTATTACATTACATTACATTACATTACTTTGCTGTATACACATGCAAAGAAATATCAAAATATTGAATGAGGTACGTTCGTCTCCTGCCTGAGGACGCCAACACTAGTGTAACGAAGGCCAACTAGCCTGTGCCTCCCATACCCTAACTGATTCGTTGACTAGGAGGTGGCGAGTTCAAGACCCGAGGGGCGGACTGCGCAGGAACACCTCTGTCACACTAAGAGACATCAAAATATTGAACGAGGTACGTCTGACTCCTAGCTGAGGAAGACCCCTATGACTAGCACTGACCTGTGCCCTTTTGTGGTCCATGCGGTTGTATCTGTCGGACAGGTGCAGGTTGTGGACCTTCAGTGGCGGGGCCCCCAGGCTGGCCATGGCTGTGGAGTGGCCCTCCAGCTGCTGCAAGGCCATACGGTAGTACTCTGCCTGAGAGAAGTTCTCTGAAAATAACAGTACATGCCCACACATACATTAGTGTGTGTGTGTGTGTGTGTGTGTGTGTGTGTGTGTGTGTGTGTGTGTGTGTGTGTGTGTGTGTGTGTGTGTGTGTGTGTGTGTGTGTGTGTAGAGTTGTATACAGTAAAAGTAGAAGTACTCTTACAGATGAAACTACTTCTCGGGGAAAATCAACTGTATGCTTCGTGGTGCCGCTACGAGATAGCCTCATTTTTCGTAGTTGGGCAACGCGCGCTGTCGTCGAGAGTAGGTGAGAGAGAGGGCGAGAGAGAGCGAGTGAGAGAGAGAGTGAGAGAGAGAGACCACCCGAGCAGCGTGCATTCCGGGAGGGGACCGCTGCTGTCGTTGTGTCAGCTTCATGCCATGTCTCCCTTCCTCCAACATTGTCCCTAACCTTAACCCTAAACCTAACCCTAACCCTAACCTTAACCGTAAATCACTTGTTTGAAATGTTTGATTACCGTCGTTTCCAGTTAGCCTTCACTCACGCTCGATTGCTGACGTCTGTCCGCATTATTCTTCCCCCCAGAACCAAACTACCCCAATTGCCAGTTCCCCCTTTCGTCACCTAACCACGAGAAACGAGGCTATTCGTAATGGCACCACGAGGCTTGAAGTTGATTTTTTCTGTTTTTCTCGTAAAGACTTCACGAATGGCCTGAGTTACAGTTGGGTCAAAGACGTGCAAAATGGCATTGTCATTCAGTGTAATGGATACCTTCTGCTGACTGTAACTGTAAAAAAAACGTGATTTTTAAATTGTTTCAAGTGAATGGATGACAGCCCAGGCTTTCACGAATTCACTGGGAAAAATAAAATAAAAAGAGTCATGTTTTTTACAGTTACAGTCAGCAGAAGGTATCAGTTACACTGAATGACAATTTCATTTTGCACGTCTTTGACCCAGTTGGTGAACGACGACACTAGCAGTATGATGTTGTAATTTCATTTGTAAGAGTACTTCTACTTTGTGCTCGTGTGTGTGTGTGTGTGTGTGTGTGTGTGTGTGTGTGTGTGTGTGTGTGTGTGTGTGTGTGTGTGTGTGTGTGTGTGTGTGTGTCAATTCGATTACATGCATTCTGAGCTTCCTTTTCCATATCTCATCTCGTACTGAAGCCCATTTGGTTGGTAGCCTGACACATATAAAAGGCCAGCCTATACAGACAGTTTCTTCTCACTTTGAGGAAGGAAGCTTTTGGCTTGTCACCATAGTTGTTCTCTGTAGATGTACATCACTGGAGGCATACAACTGCTTTACAGGCAGGCCCCTAGTTCTACTTACTCTGCATCAAATAGTACATCATCCCGCAGCCGCCACCAGTCAGCACGGTCATGAATATGGCCATCTGGTGCAGGGCGCCGGACCTCCCCATGCTGGCGGATCTAGAGACCGTTCACCGACACTTTGATTTAACTGCCTTGGGTCAGACCAAGACGACACGCAACTAGAATCTTTCCAAAAAAAGAATCTGCGAAAACATTCAGATTGAGAGATTCAGAAAGAGGACAACAAGGCACAAGGAAGTCAGGGCAAGACGGGCTACAACTTCGGCACTGGTCCGATCGTGATGCCTCGCTTTGGTGGCATGTCAAATATTATAGTTCAGTTGAATAGCGACAGCGTTATATTTATCAAGTTGACATTTGAGTACATCAGAATATTGGCAACTTCAGCTATCGCATGCAGTAAACAAGGCTACATACACACTGACCTATGCTTCTGTGACACTTGGGGTTACACGGTCTGTTGTCATTTCCATCTCGGGCGCAGCCATTTTGCTTTGGAATGAATGAAAGGAAACATTTTGGAATATCTTACTAAAATATTTGAGCATGGGTTCTTGAACGCATTCTTACACAGTTACTATGGTTAAGTAATTTAGCACACAACCTTGTGCTTGCTAGTCTACAGCCATACCTGCAGGAGCAGACGGTCACGTGACAATGACAATGAACGCGTCACTCCCCAGCTTTTCAGAACGAGCCAGCCTCTACGGAGCCCGCAACGCAACAGACGGGAAACTTTTTTCCAGCGGATCATTCTTCATTATTATTTCAATTCTGCCTCTGCCAGGGCCAACCAGTTTGTTTACTATCCTGGTCTGGGCATAATACTTTGGTGGAGTGCAATGCAAGAGTGTAATGTAAAGGATTCCTCGATTTTGTCTATGTGTTTATAATTAAGTAGTAGACAACAATCTCCCACTCCCCCTATTGTCTGATTGTGGACAAGTTTTAACAAATGTAACAAATAAAATGTATGCATTGGGAAGCACTCAGAGGTATCACAGCAGGAAGAATGGGGTATATAAGCCTTTATTAACTGTGGCTACTCATATTGGAGATTAAAATGCCAATGTTTCGACCACAATGGTTCTGCCTTAGGGCAAAGCAAGACGGCTGTACCAGATCTTCATCATTTTCCTAATGTGTATTTCTCTACATTTGCTAATACTTAATGTGATTGTGTAATTACACAACCCAGGTCATGAAAACCATTGCCAGATTTTTGTCTAGTCTTTGTCTTTCTTTTGGCCATCGTGGGGCGCCGTAGTGCCCATGTGAGAGTTATGAAAGTTGCGGCTAGGTTACTCAACTGCGAGTGTTGGTAGAGCTCTATTGAAAGCCCATTCTGCTGACAGAGGACCGCCGGTTTCGCGCACACACATAGAGAGTTGTCGACAGCTCATTTACACTTCAGGGGAAAGGTATGTAGTGAAATATACTATGCATATGGAAAGCACAAACTGTACATTTCGTCTGGTCATTGATATAGTGTGTGATCTATGGGGACACGAGCCAGCTAACCGGCTAATTAACGTTATCTGCACAGGGGTAGAACAGCACCAGACTACGTAGAACTAGATGTGTTATTCTGTGGTAATGTAATGTAAGAAATATAGGCTATGTTACGATTTCTATGCGGCCGCTGCAGCAGGTGTTGATGCTTACGCCAGCCATTGAAATCGAGCGCTCCTGTCTTAAAAAGCTGCGCCTGTCGCTGTCAGCCCATTGAGAGTAAATAGAAGTCAGCCGGTGTGGTGGATGCGTCTCACTAACATTAAACTCCATTCAATTTTTAGAGGCGTGGGCATCTGTTATAATTTAAACAGGAAGATAAAACAGGAATTATTTGAGGTTGATTCACACTATGCGTTATTATTCCAGAGCAGTTTTCCTCCCCTTTCAGTTTTTTTTGTATCCAGTTTTGTAACCAGTTCATGCAAGGTCACGGCCGGAGGACCAGATGCTGGCAGGGTATTCCATCCTGACCTATTGTCACCATCAAACGAACAATAGTGTATAGTAGGCTACGGCGCATGGAATTTGGTTTGGAGGAAAAAGTGCGCCCTTGTTTTTTTAACGATACATCGTGCTGTTATGAAAGATAAACCTTATCAGTAGCTCCCACTCGCTGTGTTATGTGATGATGTGATGGTTGTAAGGATGCTTGTATTTGCTAAACTGCATTAGTTATTTTTAAAGTCCCATGACAGTACGTATGCGACTTATTACAGATTGCAAATTTAGTTACACATTACAGACAATTACTAAGTCATAGTCAGCCTTGTTTTTGTCGTTTGATGATGCTTATAAAATATAATGCCCAAGGCTGGATGACTTACTGTACTGTACCAAAGAGGAAAGGAAGGAAGCAGGGACGGAGTTATAGGGAGGGCAAGCAGAGCATTTGGCCTGGGGCCCAGGGCCCTTCCGTAATGGTGGTGGGAGCCCTATTGTGACCTTGGGGGGGCCCTGTAAATGTCTTGCCCTGGGGCCCAGTGTGCAATTGTTCCGACACGGGAAGGAAGCTTGTCGCTGTGCTCTTTGTAAGATATACTGACGTAAAGAATTCTGCTACCGCACCCCACTTTTTTCTGTAAGAGTTGAAAATAAACTAAATAACAAATTACGATACATGTCAGATTTGTTTTATACATTACTTTGCAGCAGTGCATAGTCATTGGTCATCATATTCATTTTTGATGACCTTTGTCAAACCTCCAGAACATTTTCATTCAATTTCGGTTATGCAACGAGATAATTCCCGCTGCAATAAGATCCAAGTAAAAGTTATAATCGGTGTGCTTTTTTGTTGTAGTTTGATTGCTGTTGTTGCCAATGTCATTCTACCTGTGTGTGTGTATGTGTGTGTGTTAATGTGTGTGTGTGTGTGTGTGTGTGTGTGTGTGTGTGTGTGTGTGTGTGTGTGTGTGTGTGTGTGTGTGTGTGTGTGTGTGTGTGTTTGTGTGTCATGCCATGTCATGTCCAGCAGGGCAGGTGAGATGTTTGGCGTGGTGATCGTGGGCATTGGGATAGCGGGCCGGGTGAGGATCAGGGACCTCCTGGCCCCTCTGCCCTCCAGCGCCGCAGAGAAGCTGAGTGTCAAGGGGTTCGTCTCCAGGTACAGTCAAAGTGTACTCTTAAAGGAACAGTTGCTAATACGTATGTAGTTAAGCCCTGGTAAAATATGAGAATACATAAGATTTTTTTCTCTTATGTGTTTGCATTGCCTAGTCTAGCAGTATATCTACATTAAGCGTAGGGCTCAGATCCCTCCGATATAGGTGGTGGGGGCCCTATTGTGACCTTTGTAGACTTTATGGGGGGCCCTATCAGGGTTTTGCCCTCGGGCCCGGTGTGCAGTTGTTCTGCCAATGGTGTGAATAAAGGACTCTACGATCTTCCGCTACAACTCTCTCATCTCTATTTGTCTTGTCTCGCTGAATCATACCACTCTTCAGGGTGAGAACCTGTGTACTAGACAAAGAAAGAAATCCATCACATTGACTCCATGGCAGACACCAATGTGCAATTTAAAGTGAACATACAGTAAGCTGTCATGTCGCACTGCTCTGTACTGCATCGGTCCATGATACACTGTCCCCTTTCTGGCCAGATATTAGTTCCCAGAGCCTAGTCACACTGATCAAGAGGGAAATTTGGGAGTACCTATGGAAGTGTAAGGCCTAGGGTATGTGTAAGGAGGGGTGTGTCATTGTTCATCATTCACATTGACATTGCTTCATCACCAAAGAAAACGTGTGGTTTGCATAATGAGAAGAACCATTGGGTATTTTCAGTACCCAAAATGGTTTGTGAACACGGCTGCGTCGTGGGAACCATCACCAGCATGGTTCTCAAAAACCCTTATAGATGTGACTCCAGGCTTTCCCTTAGACTGAACTCTGATCTGAACCTAGTATGGTGTCAATGAACCCAGATCTCCCCCTTCTTTACATATTGTCCTGTTTGCCTATAGAAGGTTATTGCACTTTTCAACTCTAGGATATCCTGAGCTCAGCTGTTGGTCTTGCCAGGGCTCGCTGTAAAATCTGCTGAAGTCATATGAAAAGAGAGGGGGGGTGTCAGCAGTGATGCTGCTTTGGCCCTTAACCGCTTTGAAACATGATGAGTGAAAAAAAAAAATAGCGTCCGAAATGAATTTTTCCATGTTACCAGATGCTGTTTTTTTTTAAATTGCTGGTCTTTTGGTAGTATAAGAAATAATTGTATGTGTGTGTCTGTGTGCGTTCGTGTGCATGTGTGTGTGTGTGTGCGTGCGTGTGCGTGAGTGTGTGTGTGTGTGTGTGTGTGTGTGTGTGCGTGCGTGCGTGCGTGCGTGTGTACATGCGTGTGTGTGTGTGCGCGTGAGTGCGTGTGCATGCGTGTGTGTGTGTGTGTTTGTGTGTGTGTGTGTAGGAGGTCGTTGGGAGAGGAGCAGGGAGTGCCACAGGTGCCCCTGGAGGAGGCGCTACAGAGGGAGGACATCCAGGTGGCCATGATCTGCACTGAGAACTCCAGTCATGAGGAACACATCAGGCACGGCACACTACTCATATCTCCCTCCCTCTCTCCATTTCCCTCTCTCTCTCTCTCTCTATCTCTATCTCACCCCAGTTCTCTCATTTCCAGTCACCTTCCCTGTCTTTCTCTCTTTCTATCTGTCTGCCTTAATCTCTCTGCTTCTCTCCCTGCCTGTCTTTCACTGCTTGTCTCTCTGTCTATCTGTCTCTTGCACTCTCACTCTCTCACTCTCTCTCTCTCTCTCTCTCACTCTCACTCACTCACTCACTCACTCACTCACTCTCTCTCTCTCTCTCTCTCTAATCCCCTTTTCTGAATTACATGAAGGTGCACTATGTAATATTTTCAGTAGTTAGTATTAGTTCATTGCACAGAAAACTCAAGACTTCTGATGAAGAAAACGTTCACTTGGTAAATTAAAAAAAGAAAAACAGGACCAAGTGTGCATATATTAAACTTTGTTTCCATGATTGTGTGACCCTTTTGTCCTGCACCTGCGTTTTGGATGTGTGCTGCACCTCTACCTTACATGATTGTATGTGCTGTCACATTGGCCACATGGACATTTAATTCAGAATTTACTCACTTTAATTCTGAATAAAGCTTGATTCCGCTTTGAAAACGTCATGTAAACACTTCTTTATTTGGAATTAAATGAAAGATGAAAGGAAACTCGACGGAACTATTTAATTCGGAATTAATAATTCCGAATTAAAATCATCATGTAAACGTAGCAATTCTTGGGTTGCAGTTGACGTCATAGTGCTGCCCCCTGGTGGTGATTTACTGCTGCTGGTGGACAACCCCTGGCTTGGAGCCATTGAAAACCATTCAAAAGTACATTTTTTCGATCTGCCACAGAATATTTTTAATTAAACCTACAGACACAGACACTCTTGTTTAAAAGCTGAGAACCTCAGCTTTCCATAACTGAAAACGGTATCCGAAGGTAGCCTACTTTGGGGTTAGAATAATTAAAAATATTCTGTGGCAGATCGAAGAAATTTACTTTTGAATGGTTGTCAATGGCTCCAAGCCCAGGTAGTCCACCATTTCAAATTTGCGCGCTCCCGTGATGGGGGATTCTGACGTAACTGCAACCCAAGAATTGTGTCATTGTGTCCTGTTGTAATGCAGGAGGTGTCTGGAGGCAGGGAAGCATGTGTGTGTGGAGTACCCCATGACCCTGAATTATCAAGCCGCAGCTGCACTCCACGACCTCGCACAACAGAAAGGTCAGTCTGGGCTACTTCGGATTGTGTTTGTCAAGGTAACGATTCTTGACTGTCAAACTATTAACATTTTAATGATCAAAGTAAATAAAATGTGTTTATGTTAATGGATGCAGTATATGATCTGAGATTCCAGGCCTGACGCAGGGACAAGAAGGCATATACATAATTAAAAAGATGAACTGACTAGTTGATCTGTGATTCCAGGCCTGCTGCTGCATGAGGAGCACATTGAGCTGTTCACTCCTGACTTCAAGCAGCTGAAGAAGGAGGTGGCAGGAAAGACACTGGAGGAGGGTCACCTCCACTTCACTGGTAGGTCACAAGGTCATGATGAGGTCATCAGCAGACTTTTTTTTTAGAAAGTGCGCTCAACTCCCAACTATTTCTTACAAGGTCTTCGGGTGCGCTGAATAAGGCTTAGGCCGAAACGTCTGTCTGTCATGCTAACCCTGGATTAAACTGCAGGAATTACACCAGAGAGGGCGCCTTTTTTTTTTTTTTTTACTAAATGTGAGGTTCAGCAGAGTCATAAGGATGGGCTGCATTTTCTCGAACCAGAAAGTCAAAGAATGCGCGCACATCAGTGGCACAGGTGCTGGACCAAACGTAAGATAACTGAAGAGAAAATAACGGCCCGCAACACTGTTAAATGCTCCCAATTTTTAACATTTAACAGTGTTGCGGACCTTTATTTTCTTTTCTGCATTTCCTCAAAACCATAGTAAACTCCGCCAAGGAGGTTATGTTTTCTGTTGCGTTGGTTTGTTTGTCTGTCTGTCAGCAGGATAACTCAAAAAGTTATGAACATATTTTTGAAATCAAATGTACATTTAAGTATAAAAGCTTGGCATCTGCTCCTATTGTTCTGTATATTTCCTGTGCACTTTGAATCTGCTAGTGTTTTTGACTATGGCTACATCCTCGATTGTAAGTCGCTTTGGTTAAAAGGCGTGTGCCCCCTTATGTGACCTCCTGGCCTTTGCTGTGTTGTGCGTGACTATGAGGGGTTGTTGGCTATGATTATGTCCTCGATTGCAAGTCGCTTTGGTTAAAAAATGAAATTCAATGCAATAAAATGTAATGCTGTGTGTGACCAGGGGGGGCGCTGAAACCAGACACCGGCTTCCCGGCGTTCAGCGGCATCGCGCGGCTCACCTGGCTGGTGGACCTGTTTGGGGAGCTGAGTGTCACGGCGGCATCCATGGAGGAGGACAAGGAGAATAACCACATGAAGATGACCGCACACCTGCAGACACAGCAGCAGAAGTAGGTTTGAAAAAGAATAATAGTTATTGTCATTATATTATAATCTTATTACGGTATATTATATTAACTGCATGAAGATGATGACACACCTGCAGACCCAGCAGAAGTAGTAAGTCGACCAGCTCTGAATGAGCGGAGGGGCAGGGAGGCAAAGACAGTTTAGGATGACGGTGCTAACTTGAAAGAGAGAGGGAGAGAGAGAGAGAGAAATAGTGTGTGTGCCTTTGTGTGTGCGCACTGCCATTTGTCATGGCCAGAAAAATTATATTAGAATGTTATTATGTTGCATTATAATATAGTAATTACAGGCAATTATAATGTAAAAAATAATCACATTAATGTATATATAAACTTTATTACAGGCTCAGGGCCCACATTGGACACATTACAATACACACATCAACAATACAATAAAAATACACATACAATAAAAGGAAGCTAGTGAAGGCATTCATGCCAGTGTTCCCAGATAGTAGACATATATCTTACAGAGCTACGACTTGGATCAACCAATTGAGCGATAAGCTAACTTTTTGCACTATCAAACCTGCTCATGAACTTAAAGGTAAGATTTCTTAACAGTGCCATACAAGTAGTTTGACCAAATTTGCAGAATGGGGACATTCATGGTGTCATTCATTCCCTGAACCACAGGCCCCTCACCTGGATCGAGGAGCGCGGGCCTGGTCTGGCGCGTGGCAAGAGCATCAACTTCCGCTTCGACTCGGGCACCATGACGGAGATGCCGAGCGGCGCCAGGGAGCCCGTGGGCCTCTTCATGCAGGACCTGGTGCAGTTCGCCCGGAAGCTGACGGGCCAGACGACCGCAGAGGAGATGCAGGCGGAGAAGAGGAGGGTGCTGCACTGTCTACAGCTGGCGGAGCGCATGAAGCAGCTCAGCGGCCACCAGTGAGGAGGAGGGGGGAGGAGGAGGCGGTGGCCCAACCAAGCCATGGAGGGGGGAGTGAGGAGTGAGGAGGGGAAGGGGACTAAGGAGGGACTCAGCCAGGCAGCGGAGTAAGGGGGGGGATTTGGAGACCTAGCCAGGCAGCGGTGTAAGGGGGGGGGATTTGGGGACCTAGGCAGGGGGTGGAGGGTGGTTGCAGACTCAGCCAGGCACCGAAGTAAGGGGGGGGCTTTTGGAGACCTAGCCAGGGGGTGGAGGGTGGTTGCAGACCTAGCCCGGATATGGAGTGGGGGGGGGGGGGGGGTACTGTCGACTCAGCTATGCCGCGGAGTGAGGAGAGGGATAGGCACTCAGAGAGGTCACGGAGTGGGGTAAGGTAGAGACTGCCAGGCTGCAGAGGGAAGGAGGTGGAATATGTGTGGTTTTAAAGTCAAAGTACAGGTTGACCTGGGAGCAGGACCAATAAATATCCAGATAAAAAAGAAGAGAAGTCCGCTGCAATCAGGACGTGACACGTCTGAAGAAGGCTTCTACCCGAAATGTCACGGGAAAAAAGATTTTAAAAAAAAATTGGGAGCATGAAATCCTGGTTGTAGCGGACTTCTCTTCTTTTTTATTGAAATTCAAAGTAGACATCAGAAGGCATGAGGTGACCACCTGCCGTCCTCCCCTCCTCCTTCACCACAGCCTCATGGGTGTAGACTGTAGAGTGAAGACCTCACCATGCTACAGTAGCTTGATGTTGGACTGAGGAAACACGTCCAGCAGAGTGTGGAGTGTTTCTTTCTTATTTCTTTTTGTCCGTCTCTCCCTATGAGGCCTCAGAGATGTTTTTGAGGGAAGTAAAGGGGCTGGAACTGTGAAGACTAACTTGACGTTTCAAGGTTAAATGTAATACTTTAATAATAACAATATAACAAACGTTGATGAGTAATTAGATTCGCTTAATATATTCCTAACATTCATTGCACTACTACGTAGAAGGTGCTTGAAGAGAGTGCTTGAAGAGAGTGTGTCTGTTGCTACACTCCCGCTTACTGCTATGTTTACTTTATGCCTTTGATTAGGGCAGTGGTTCCCAACCTTTTTCGTAAGGGACCCATATTTTTACTATTGTAAGCTTTTGTGACCCAACCACGCGATCGCCGGGAAAACTTTCCTGAGAAAACTCATTTTACTTATTTTATTCCTCAATTCGTCTTTGGTCAAATATAGAATAAATGTTTAATGTAGCACTTACTATTTATTAGTTAAATGCATTTATTAAACATGGGCTATATATATTTAAAATGAAACCCCTTAAAATCAAGAGGGCTCCGCGACCCCCTGTGGATCTTTGGCGACCCATAGGTTGGGTCCCGACCCATAGCTTGGGAACCACTGGATTAGGGTGCTAAAAGGGTAGTGGTGTGCATTGGCACTGTCCTCACGATTCGATTCGATTACAATTCGGGAGGTAGTGATTCGATTCTATTCGATTCGATTCAATTCTACAATGCTTTGCAATGCATTACATTTCTACAGAAAGCAAAGCAGATGTTTCATTAGTCATGATGAGGCAATACAAGTAGTCAGATACTGAGCAACAATTTATTGGCTGTTTTCTGTATCAGTCTGTTTTCAATGCTTTGAAGTGCTTTTATTTAATTTAACATTCATTTGCTCCCGAAATATCCACGGAAGTAATTGAAACTTAAAAAAATTGCTGCATCGATTCTGGAACTTGTCGCATACAATTGGATCGGCCATGCCCCGCATTGCATTGCATCGCCGAATCGATTATTGTTGACACCACTATAAAAGGGTGCTTTGCCGTTCAGATGTGAGAAAACATGCCTGCCGCTTCTACCTGCATATACAGTATACAGTACATCAGGGGTGGGAAACCTTTTTCATTCGAGGCCACTCCAAATTTTGTAAAGTCCTCCAAGGGCCGTACTAAGAACACAAAACAGGATTTGCCCCTGCACCTAAGGCCTATATTGAAGGCAGCCACCTTTACAACAGTTCCCACCTTCAGGTCCCCTGAAAATACAAGTCAATTGTACTGCAAATGTAATTTCTAACATTTCTCAACAAAACATTTGATTAATTTTATGTGAAACTGCATAACGTCATTAACATTAGGTCGGGGGCTGAATAAGACGGCTCTCAACACGTAGCCTGATTATCATCGATGTTCAAATCTCCTCGAGACTTGGTCTGACCAAGAGCATAACAATTAACATTTGCTTACCGACAAAGTGAGAGGACTTGCATTGCTCTTGACCTGACTAGTTGCAACGCTGAAAGTGTTGCGTCACAAGGAGGGCACAGCCTGGCTAAGGTTCCCCACCCCTGCAGTACATAGTATTTCAATCTGCCTCCAAAAACAGAAGGATCATTGATATTCCTTCCAGTGATGAGCACTATATTTATTCCCCCAGTGACCCAGAGGTCTCTGGTTGTACAGAATGTGCCATAAGGACACTTATGTTGTATATCTGGCTTATTGATGTGTTTTTTTATGAAATATCTGTCTGTACCATAGAGGCTACTTATAGCATGAGCATATTATGGTTAAAGGTGAAAGTAGGCTACATAAAGTGGAAGGATATTTGGGATCAATCCATGCATATTTTACCTAGATAAAGAATTAAAGGTGCCTACAGTGCAGATTTGTACCAGAAAAAATACATACATCTTTGACAATTGACAATGGCATGACTATTGGACTAAAATAAGCACATCACCTCATTTGGATATTAGCGGATATCTGTCATACTGGTTAAAGGATCTTGGTGTACTTACTAATGATTTCAGAGGGAAGATACTGCAGTCTTTTGTCCATCTATTTTTCAAAAACTTGAGAAAGGCCATACTGGCCGAAACGTCGTTTGTTCAATAAAATTGGATGGACAGGAGTGTGCGGTATCTTCCTCTCTGAAGTACCTGCTACCGGTTACATGGTGCTATTCCGACATTGATGTCTATTGGCACGTTTCCCTCCACCTGTGGTTTGTGCTACGTTGCTCAGCTTTTATCAGTTAAGGGAGAGTGCATGCAGTTACCTTAACCCTAACCCTACCGCGTGTCTGATGTCGGAATAGCGGTACCGCTGCCTGCCCCTCAAAACTTCTGGTGTGGGTTGGCTTTCTCCTTATTGATGCCAATAAAATGAGTATGGGGGACTATGTAGAGACTAGAGATTAAATGCCATTAGTCTGGACAACGTTAATGCTACACATATCTGAGTGACTGAAGCAGCTCGGAATTTTATTGTTGTTGACAGGTCAACCCCCCACCCCAATTCCGGGGCAGTGTTTTCATTTATTTGTCTCTTTTTTAACACAAGCATAAATTATAAGGGAGTGTAGAATTGTTTTAATATATCCATTGCACTCCGGTTTACTCTTGTCTTTGTTCTGCAGCAAATCCAGCTGGGTGTACATTTTGTATCTATACTAATAAATTATTGTGCCTGCAGTACAATGTTGGGGTTTCTTGTGATTTTGTCAAACTGTTATTATTCTGAAAGATCTAGGGAGTACAGTTTGTGGTTTTCTATATGCCTCCCCATCATGGGAATTCACAGACTAGTTTTATACTCTGCGGCACACACAAACACACACACACACGACAGGATTAAGATGGCCAGGGGCCCCTAGGCTAGAGGTTGCGATGGGTGGGGAGGTTGCCCCCCGTAGAAAAAGAAATCATTACAAAATTACATGAACAGTGTTATAATTCTGAGCTAAAAAGGAAGTCTGCCAAGTGCCAACTATAGAGAGGGGTATTAACAAGAGATTACTTTTTTAACACTGCATCCTGCAATTCAGCAAATTGGTCCTCATCCCTTTGACTAGTCAGGGGGCCCCTGGCTGGTGTGGGCCCCTAGGCTGCAACCATGCAAGCCTGTGCAATAATCCAGCCCTGTGCGCGCACGCACACGCACACACACACACTAGGGCTGTGCAATATATCATATTTATATTGTGATATCAATGTTGCTGTCAAACAATATCAAATTTCATAATATCGATTCGAAACAATATTTTTGTAATTTGTCTATTCTGCCAAAATGTAGGTTACGCTAAGCACGATGCGTTCCCCTCCACTTGAGCCATTGCGAGCACAAAGCAGACTTGCTACCCAACATTCATGCAGAACACCACTGTGTGTTTCTCTATGGCCCTCCACTCCAACTGCTGAAGGTAGGGAAGATTGTGAATTGTTTAGCACAATTAATTTGTCTTTAAAATAAATATTGTCTAAAAATATCCTGATATCAATATTGACTGAAATAATCGTGATATTGATTTTTCTCATAATCGAGCAGCCCTAACACACACACACACACACACACACACACAATATGGTGTGGTTATCACTTTCTCATGGTGGACCTATCAAACCTGGCTAGTAAAACTGGGACCATAAAAACAAATTGTGTGTATGGTGAGCGAGAAATACTGGTTTTAAAGTAAAACTGAACGTGAAAAACACCAGTGACTCCTTTAAATGCAATCTTTATTATTAATGACAACTTAAATGCTCGCATACCCTCCGCTCCGTCAGAAAACTGGCCCAACTTCGTTCTTTTTTTTTAAGACCTCTGCTTTCACTTAAGCTGACTTCGATTTACAAATGTACAATACGGTCAATTGTATAGACTAACCAAATGACCTCGATTAGTGGGTGGAGTGTGTTGAGGTGGTCATGATGTAGATTTCACCTAGTCGGCTCCTCTGGCCTGCCCATTACTGCATTGTTTTCCCCTGCGAATGCTCCGAAATGTGCCAATCACTGCCAGTCATTTGGCATATTGATTAGCTAAACGTGGGGGAAAACAAACAATTTCATGGGCGGGCCCAGAGTTGCCGACTGGGTCTATACCTAATATGCGTGCGTGGTCACTCATATAGCTCCTGTAAATATGTAATCTCTGCCACAAAACCACCAGGGGGGGCTCTTATTATTAGTAGTATTCAAAATGGTTATAGGGAGGGAGGGGCAGATGTTTTGTACAAAAGTAATAAATTGAGAATAACTTAGAATGTGTTCACGAGAGAAACAGGTCTACTATACACAATAACACGTACAATAAAAGGCTAAAACTAAAAAGCGTTAGACAGATGAGAGAGAGAGAGAGAGAGAGAGAGAGAGAGAGAGAGAGATAGAAAGCATTCAGCGCGCGTTAACGATGGGATTTCCTATAATAACGATGGGTCTCCTATGCATGAGTGCTGGGTAAGGGATATAACGAGTTATCCGCGAGGAAGACCGACGCCAGAAACATAAATGCTCGTCTACACACAGATCAGACATCCAGCTTTAAAACCAACATCCTATCATCGTATCCTGAACCTCCCCCTGCATAACGTCATCACAACATAAAACTATGCCAGGACAAAAGGAAAAAGGACATTTTTCTTCTTCTTTTTTTTTCTTAAATGAAGGAAAAGGAACCAGGTCAAGAAAACGTGTTGCTTTTTCAGTCTGAGTATTGTCTCTTGCTGAACGCGGGCGGGCGGGTAGCCTCGTTTCCTCAGAGCGAAGTCATGTCTCTTGGCAACGGATAGGTAACCGTAGTTTTTCCGGAGTGAAATGTCTGCACACTTGAAATCCTTTTTGTTTTCTTTTACTATTTCATGGCTGGATTTACGTACATTTCGACTTCAACAGTCTTCATCAGATTCACTTGAAATCCTTTTTGTTTCTCAGAATTGGATGAAGACGGGTTGAAGTCGGAACATAATCCAGCCATGACATTGTAAAAGAAAACAAAAAGGATTTCAAGTCTGCGGACCTCTCACTCCCACCGAAAACTACAGTCAGCCTTTGTCCTGCACCTTTTCCTGGGATGTGCACAATCTTCACCTTGGCGACAGATAGGTGACCGCCCTTCCAGAGGACCAGAGGATTCTCCTGAAGATTCTCTGCAGTAGGGGTGTCCGTGTTGGCCTGCATCAAGGAGTACAGGAGTGTGTGTGTGTGTGTGTGTGTGGGGGGCCGCTGACAGCTTTGGGACTAAATCATTTCAATACATACAATGTAATGGGGTCCCAATTCTGTCCACCCACACCCACCCCCCACCCAACTCTCCCGCCCGGGACAACTGACCCATTTGTCCCTTCCGTCAGCTTCCCTGTGTGTGTGTGTGTGTGTGTGTGTGTGTGTGTACTGTATGTATGAGCGTGTGTGTATGAGCGTGTGTGTGTGTGTGTGTGTGTGTGTGTGTGTGTGTGTGCATCTGTGTGTACATGTGTGTGTTTCCTGGGGCCGTTCACGTGGATTTCTGCCTGTAGTGAAGAGTCAGGTCCCCGCCACTCTTCCAGATAAAATGCTTCACTGTACGCAAGTCCATGTTGGGATCCAACACCTGTCAGAGAAAGGAGAAACACGGAAGGAGAAATGTGACCTTTGATCTTAACACATTGAATACCGGCGGTGCTCACGGTCGTAGAATACCAGCGTTCTAAGCCCTTTTTTGACGTTTTTTGTAGACTCACAGCGTATTATGTGATAGGGCCACTGAAATATGTTATGACTCGTTTGAAAGTGGAGACGCTGCCCTCTTAGTAGGTGAAAACTGTGTGTCTCTACGAGCTTTTATTGCCGAGTAAACCCACGCTAAACCGAAGCGGGTATCCATGGAATTCAGCTACAATCAGAGATATTGAGGTTTTTGTGAAGGGTGCGCTTCCTCAGAATGTGACGAGTTTGAAAGGGGACAAGTTGGTTTTAATCACAATTTGGTGCAAGGTTAGCTCTGACACGCATCTTCCTGCTCGTCAAGACACATCTCCTGCTCTATACCACTACGACACCGGCAATCAATGCCCTTCGAAATCCACGTTTTTCACACAGACTGAACACAAGCTCTTTGCACACATGCAGAAGGTCGGACATTTGCTAAAATAGTTCCATGACTCCCGAAATAATAGCCCAACGTTGACAACAAATCCCAATGATATGATGCTTAGATGTAGCCCATCCGATCCATATGTAGCCATCTATGCTAGCTTCTGGCTTTTCACATACAGGAAGACAGTTCAACATGGGGGTGAATAATCAAATAAACTTATCTGGTTGGCGATCAAACTTCCAAATCGGAGCGCATTACTCCAATTACAATTCGGGTGCCATTTTGATCCAATGATCTGGTAAAGGTCTAGGTAGCAAGCCCAGAAAGTTCAAGATACTCCTGGCACGGTATACAATGGTCTCTGTGTTTACCTATTGTGTGAAGTCAGACACAATACACGCTACCGATCGTACTAGGGAAACAACAACATAGCACGATTCACGAATACGGCAGCACACCTCCTGCTCTGTCACACTACGACACCGGCAATCGATGCCCTTTGAAATCCCCGTTTTTCACGTGGACTGAACACAAACTCTTTGCACACATGCAGAGGGTGAGGCATTTGGTAAAATAGCTCCCGATGACTCCCGAAATAATAGCCCAACATTGACAACAAATCCAAATGATATGATGCTTATATGTAGCCTAGCCCATCCGATCCATATGATATGTAGCCATGCTAGCTTCTGGCTTCTCACATACAGGAAGACACAGAAACTTATCTTTTTGGCGATCAAACGTCCAAATCGGAGCGCATTACTCCAATCACATCTCGGGTGCCATTTGGATCCAAGGATCTGGTAAAGGTCTAGCAAGTCCAGAAAGTTCAAGATACTCCAGGCACGATATACAATGGTGTTTACCTATTGCGTGAAGTCAGAGACAACACATGCTACAGTGACCGTACTAGGGAAATCAATGCAGGCAGCGCGATAGGCAACATGGGTTGGCATCCAGACATCTTGGTAAGTTAAATTAAAATATCCAAATCATAACACTCAAACATCATAACAATCAAACAACTTTTGACTGCAAATGTTGTCATTTATGTCCATCACAGAGCTACCAAAATCACATATATTGTCCATTGAAGGGTGTAGATTAAAAATATGATATTTAAATGCAAAAACGTATTTTTACCTTTTGGTATACAACGCATGGGCGTGAAAAACGCATTATTACGTCGTCGGTACTCAATGTGTTAAAAGGTACACTGTGCATGAAATGGTCAAAAAAGGTACTGCAACTATGCTGCTCATTGAAACTCGGTTGTCAATTGCCAAATTTGATCTTTACATGAAAGTTTACTAAGTAATAAAGTAATATTTCCTATTACGGCCCAAGTACAGTCATTTTTGAATACTTTTTCCAGTCATAATGAATACTTAGAATTTGATGGTGATGGTAAGTATTCATGAAAAAGGTAACATTAGTGAATGGGTAGCATGCATACTGGAAATAAACAACTAAAAATCTCACAGTGTCCCTTTAAGTGTTTGGGCAAACCGACCTGATATGGACAATATACAGTATGACCGCCAGCTATTATAATATTGTCAAATAGACTTCTTGTGCATGCATCAGTTGAATGTATTGATGTCTGTCACTTGATCCCTTAGCACAGAGCCTCTGCTATAACCTTATGGTCACCAAAATGGTAGGGTAATGACAAAGTCTTAATCAGTTACCTAAGACTCCTTGCATTGTCATACCAATGTTATGATGTAGTATTTAGTTGAGTGTTCTCAGCAAAGTGAATAGGCCTGTCGACAGGTGCATCTGCAGAGCCCCCACCCCCCTGCCTTCTGGGTCTTTCGTCAAATCACAATCTGACTACAAACACACACACCACTACACAGGTGCTACTGTCGAGCCAAGCTAAGCCTAACTCTAACCTCATCTTGGCACATTACCTCAATCACCAAGACCATTAAAATAGCATAAAAAATAATGACCACCTCTGTATAAAAGACAGTGTGTGTGTGTGTGTGTGTGTGTGTGTGTGTGTGTGTGTGTGTGTGTGTGTGTGTGTGTGTGTGTGTGTGTGTGTGTGTGTGTGTGTGTGTGTGTGTGTGTGTGTGTGTGTGTCTATTCGCCTACTCGTCTACTCGTCTGGTCTTGGCACATGAGTTCGATCTTCTCCTTGGCCACCATGGCCGTGTGTGTGTGTGTGTGTGTGTGTGTGTGTGTGTGCATGTGCGTTGCGTGTGTGTGTACGCGTACGCATGTGTGCGTGTGTATACTGAATACTTACCTGGTCTTGGCACATGAGTTCGATCTTCTCTTCGGCCACCATGGCCATGTGTGTGTGCGTGTACGCGTATGCATGTGTGCGTGTGCATACTGTATATTTGCTTGGTCTTGGCACATGAGTTCGATCTTCTCCTCGGCCACCATGGCCATGTGTGTGTGTGTGTGTGTGTGTGTGTGTGTGTGTGTGTGTGTGTGTGTGTGTGTGTGCGCGCGCCTACTCGCCTGGTCTTGGCACATGAGTTCGATCTTCTCCTCGGCCACCATGGCCGTGTGTGTGTGTGTGTGTGTGTGTGTGTGTGTGTGTGTGTGTGTGTGTGTGTGTGTGTGTGTGTGTGTGTGTGTGTGTGTGTGTGTGTGTGTGTGTGTGTGTGTGTGTGTGTGCCTACTCGCCTGGTCTTGGCACATGAGTTCGATCTTCTCCTCGGCCACCATGGCCATGTCCTCCTCCTTCTCGGGCTCGCCGGGCCGGTCGCTGGCGCCGGAGGAGCTGGTGGTCTGCACCTCCATGTCCAGGTTGATGATCTTCTCGTACACGTGCTCCATCACCTTGCGCACCTGCAGCATGTCGCTCGCCGACAGACGGTCCCTACGAGGGGGTGGGAGGGGGTCACAGCGTCAAGTCAAGAGAAGACGAGAAGAGAAGAGAAGAGAAGAGAAGAGAAGAGAAGAGAAGAGAAGAGAAGAGAAGAAAAGAAAAGCGAGATTTTCAATATGGTATCCAAGATAAATCAGAGTCTGGGGCCTATACTAAGAAGCTGGTTCAAGAGTAAACCAGGTTAAGTTAAGAGTTTTTCTTACGAACATTGGATGATTTACCTTTTAATTTAACCTTGTTTACTCCTGAATCCTCCTCTTAGTATACCCCTCTGATGTTGCAGAAAACTTCGTTTCTGTTTTCAAGGTCAGGTGCCACTGCTTTTTGGCTTTGGCGATTAAACTATAGTGAGGGAGCTACCACAACACCAGCAGCAGCAGTCGTGTACAGTTAGCGCACCCAAAGGCAGCTCAGTTCTGTTTCTTGGTGTGGTGTTCACTAAATTCAGTGGACAAACTAAAGCCCTCTAAAAACAGAAGCGGTCTGCTTCATTGCGAACTAACAAGCTTTTAGTGTATACAGTATTTTCAAATATTATAATCTATTTTTATTACAGTTGTAGCAGCAGTTAAGTGTTTGAAGCTGCTATATTAGAATTACACAGCAACTATATTTGGCAAGAGTACAATGTCACCATGATGATCATTGGACTGGTACATACTTCTTCAGTGTCTTCGCTCCTGAAGATGAGTGTGGCTGGAGGTAGAAGGGGATTTTGTTGAACTTTGGCATGTTTTTCTGCAAATTAAAAGAAGAGAAACATGTACCTATTAGTACAGTCATCGCAACTTGGAGGAAGAAGAAGCTATTATTGTATAGTAAATATGATTAATACTTTGCTCAATACTTCAATTGCAGGGTTACTGGAGACACATTACACAGGGTTCATTCATTACTTTAAGGGTGCTGCTGGCCCAAATGAAAACTTAATATGACAAAAAAAACCTTGCATCAGCAAGTTAATGCAAATAAAGACACTTGATGCAAAGATTTGGAGTGATACTTAATGCCGTCAGAGAAGGACAGGACACTTACATCTACCGTGATGTCTATGACCCACTGAGGGACGGTCTCGTTCAGGAGCATGGACTCAGTCTCTCCACCCGAGTCTCGACACAACAACCTGCAAGGGAGGAATTCACCTTTGGTTATACAGTGGACAAGGCATTTTCAAGCCTTACGGGAGTTGTGAGAAAACAATGACATAACATTACAGCGCAAAATGAGAAAACTACATGTATGATTTCATCTCTCTGGATATTAACAAAAAAAAGACTACATGCAGATATTATTATACAGCATTCATTTCGTGTCTGTCTCCAGTACATGTATGAGTCTTAGTATGTTGATTCAAAAAAGAAAAAAAACAAAGTAGCAAGGACTAAAACTAAAATAAAGTGGAGGAAACTGTGGCACTCCGGTTGCCATACTTTTTAAAACTTTTTCTTCAAGGCAAATGGACTGACCGACACGTTTTGACCTACACAGTCTTTGTGAGGGTGCAGTCCCTGACTAAAACATGTGAGAGGTGAGTGTCACACAGGTTACTGAGATGAGGAGGTTGATGGAGAGTGGAGCTACCTAAAGAGTGTCCTCCCTCCAGCCTCCCCGAAGATAACCGGCGTGTGTGGAGGCACCTGGAAGTAGCCATTACCCCTCTGCATACGACCCTCCTGGTCCCCGTTTACTGGGGAGGGAAAGAGAGAGAGAGAGAGAGAGAGAGAGAGAGAGAGAGAGAGAGAGAGAGAGAGAGAGAGAGAGAGAGAGAGAGAGAGAGAGAGAGAGAGACAGAGACAGAGACAGAGACAGATACAGATACAGAGAGAGAAGGGGTTGAAAAGCAGGTTAACTCTGGGTCACAAAAAGTAACAAATATAGTAAGTAACTAATAAGATGGACGCCAGAGCTACTAACTGAAAAGTTGTTCAATTTGCTGAATGGATTCAAACTGAAGACACCAATCTGGGATGTCATTTTCAGTAGGACAGCGACAGTAGGCACTAAAACAGCAAGCATCCTGGAATGTGGTAATTGATGGACCGTACCAGTGATATGAATATGAAAACAGAACAGAGCCGCCATCCCGCTATGCATGACACCCCCATGATTTGGGCTTCAGAATTAGGCTGTTGGTCTGAGAGTTCCAAAAGCAGCATAAGGGGAGAGTGTAGGCCGTTACCATGGTGAAGATCATTCTCCTCCTCGTCCACGGAGCTGATGTGGGTTCTAGGCCAGAACTCCAACAGGGCCTGCAGAAGTAGCCCACCCAGGTTCACTACAGATGGAGGAAGAGAGATGGAGAGAGAGAGAGAGAGAGAGAGAAAGGGAGAGGGAGAGAGATGGCGGAGAAGGAGGAGAGATGGAGGGGAGGAGAGAGGAGCAGAGATGGTGGGGAGGAGGGAATGACAAACAGACAGACACAGAGAAAGAGGCAGAGGAGGGAACGAGGGAAAGAGGCAGAGGAGGGAAAGAGGGAGAAAATATGTAGGAATGGGGTGGAGGATAGAACATGTGAGAAGGGAAGGAGACAAGTATGAGAACAAGTAGGAAAAGCCTAACTTGAGATCGAGAGGATGGTTTTTGGAATTGTGTCTTCTAACATTAATTCATGTACACGTAGATTCAAAATCTACAGAAAATACCAAACACTTTTATCATATTGTGCACTACAATAACTTATTTGAGCAGCAGTTTTTTCTTGTTGTTGTTTACCCTTTTGAAAGATTGATGTTATTTTGTTTTTAAAAAAAACTAAATGTAAGCCTACACTTTGGGTCTGATCCGTCTGGGCTTGAGAAACCGGTGTCCTTGGCAGACACCCAGGCAGCGAAGCAGTCGCCCTCATCCAACGTGATGGTCAGCATCTATCAAACACACGTTATGGGAAACACTCACATATTCAGCACCTATTCCACATGGGAAACACTCACATATTCAGCACCTGTTACACATGGGAAACACTCACATATTTCAGCACCTATTCCACATGGGAAACACTCACATATGCAGCACATGTTACACATGGGAAACACTCACATATGCAGCACATGTTACACATGGGAAACACTCAAATATTCAGCAAACACACTCAATTCAGCATCTACCAGACATGAGAAACACGCACATATTCAGCCTCTATTACACTAGACACATACACACACATTGAGCACCTATCAAACACACATGAGAAACATGGACATATTCAGCATCTATCAATCACATATGAGAAACACACACATATTCAGAATCTATTAAAACACATGAACAACACACACAGATTCAGCATCTATCATGAGAAACACACACATATTCAGAATCTATCACACATGTGAAACACGCACACATATTCAGCATCTATCACACATGGAAAAGCATATATATTTAGCCTCTATTATAGATAATAGATATTCAGTATCCATCGCACATGATAAAGACATTAGGGCTGCAACTAACGATTATTTTAATAGTCGACTAATCAATAGATCTAGTCACGATTAATCACCATTAGTCACGAAAAAAAAGGCTTCCTCCAACCTCCGACAAAACTTCCCGGCCTCTAGCGCAGGGAAGTGAAAAAATTCTTACAGCTCACAATGAGCTTTAAATCATGATAGTAGCTTATTTACTCCAAGATACCATGTCCAATTTATATGTCCTAGGCAATTTTAGGTTTTAATTTAGTTATAAAGCATTAGTGAAGTAAGTCAAAAAGCATTGAATTAAATGAAACGATTAGTTGACAGTGAAAATTCTTGTCGACAAATATTTATAGTCGATTAGTCACGATTAGTTGACTAATCGTTGCAGCACTAAAAGACATACTCAGGGTTTGTAACACATGAGAAACACTCTCAATGCATTTTGCATCCATCACACAGACACACTGGTAGGTCAGTGTGGGCAAACCCAGCATTTACAAAAAAAAAGTTATATGCTACATGTAATATCAAAAATGTGAAATGTTATCCGTAATAACTCACCCCTGTTTTGAGATCCACTGAGAACCAGTTTGGGACATAAACCATCTTGAAACGTTTCTTGATCTCTTCCTCAAAGTCCACTTTGCCAAGGTCCTCAACTTTACAAGCCTAGACGGGAAAAAAACAATCATCAAAAGGTATAAAGGCATTACTGGTTAGAATTAGAAATGGGGTAAAACAAAGTGCTCGTGAAAAAATAAGTCATATGGTTTCAACCCGTACAGGCTGACAACAGAATGGTTGCACTTTGATGAAGGACGGTTAGTCCGAAACGTCGTGCCATTAAATATTTGGGAGCATTTAACAGTGTTGCGGACCTTTATTTTCTTTTCAGTTATCTTACGTTTGGTCCAGCACCTGTGCCACTGATGTGCGCGCATTCTTTGACTTTCTACATGCCAGGGTTACCAGTCACATGTACAGTAGGTTTATTGAAGTAAAAAAATACAAGTTAAAAAGGTAAATTATAAATGCTTTGTAACGGAAGCCCTTAACATACCTTCAGCACGTCCCAGTAGGCCACGTCATTATTGGTGTCTTTAGTGAGGATGTGCCTCTTGTCATTCAGTATGTGGCACTGGACAATGCTTACACCACCTGAATATCCACACACACACACACACACACACACACACACACACACACACACACACACACACACACACACACACACACACACACACACACACACACACACACACACACACACACACACACACACACACATCTTTAGAATGCATCCATCACCCTCACTTCAACTATGAGCCCCTGATTATATAGAAGAGGTCAGCAGAGGTCCTAGAGACGGGCCGACCGGGTAATTGCCTAGGCCCTAGGACAGCACCTGAGAGAGAGCAGCACCATTGTGAAAAACCCGCCCCGACAAAGTCAAATAGCGCTATATTAATATTATCAATGTTATTTACACACCATTACCATACCATTACAATAATAACATGGCATAAGCATATTTTTATCAGCAGCTATAAGCGTTTCCCCCCCAGTTTTTGTGTGGTTGGAAGCAAACTTTGGAATGAACTCCTACATGCACTTCGCCACTGTAATTCACTTTCCACTTTTTTTAATGCAAAACTTAAGACACACCTCTTCATTCAATCTTACAACTAACATGCAGTATATACACTACTGCACATCCACCACATGCCCTCACACTGGCCTATTGTCTTGGAATCTTTAACTATGTTTTATTTTTTCTTTATCTCTATTACATATTTCATTGTTCTCATTTCATTCTCATTTTTATTCATTTTATCAGTTTTTGTTTGGTCTAAATTCATTGCTGATTTGATTACTCTCGCTGCCCTAATCTGTTTTCATGTGAAGTGACCTGGGGTATTGTGAAAGGCGCTTAAAATAAAATGTATTATTATTACATTATTATGCTGTAAGAGGTATCGATGTTTCTCTATTATTATTTCTCTATTTTCAAGTTGCTTCACACGACATTTCAATAATCTGAAGCTCTGACCCTGAGAGGTATACATTTCTTTTAGGCAGCGTAGTCTAGTTAACAACTACACCAATCGTAGTAGCAGAAAAAAATAAATAAATAAAATGTTTTTGTCTGGTGGGTCGGTCTACCACAACATCATATAGGAGGAAATCCTGGCTGGGCCCTGAAGCCTGTTCTTAAATGGAAACACTACACTGCGTACAGAATTATTAGGCAAACCTGGAATAATCGACAAAATGGTCGATTTAGTCAACATATTTGTTTGCCTAATAATTCTGCACAGCACGTATTTGTGCATTGCCTTTCTTTTCTGTCTGAATATGGGAATTAAGTTCTTGGGGAGCACGGTGATGAAACGGCTGCAGCAGATTATTACGTACCCTTATGAGTGCGGACCGTTCGCTCCAACCATGACCTTCAGCTTGGTCAACAGAGCAGTTTGCCTTGTTAAGTACAGGGTAGGCATACTAACGTGACAGCAACTCTTCGATTGGTTTGGTCTGGCCAATAGTGCACATGCATGCTGTGCAGATTTCTGCAGCCCACGCCATCTCAAACAGGGCCCATGTCTGCACACCTGTCCGCCTCACCACACCACACCTCCCCTCTCTTGGTGCGTTCAGGCGAAATACGAACCGCACTAGTGCTCGTTCCCGCTCCTAATCGCAAACTGTGTTCACGCCACAGATCTTCTGTGCATGGTGCATTCCCACACCTGCCTGTCTCACTACACCTCTCTGTGCACGGTGCATTTCCTAACCCGTCTCACCACACCACACCATACGGTGCATTCCCTAAACTGTCTCACCACACCACACCTCTCTGTGCATGGTGCCTTCCCACACCTCACAACACCACACCACACCTCTGTGTGTCGGTGCATGGTGCCTTCCTACACCTGTACGCCACACCGCACCACACCTCTCTGTGTATAGTGCCTTCCTACACCTGTCCGCCTGAACTTTGATGACTGCAGTCAGAGTGGTGCCTTCATACACATGTCTGCCTCACCTCACCACACCACCCCTCTCTGTGCATGGTGCATTCCCTAACCCGTCTCACCTCACCTCACCACACCAAACCACACTTGTTTGTCTGAACATGTTGTCTTCCCTAACATGTCTGTCACACACCCCTCTGTGTATGCTGCCTTTCCACCCACCACACCACACCGCACCTGTCTGTGCACGGTGCCTTCCCTTCCCCTGTCCACCTCACTAGGGCTGTAACGATACACTCAACACACTTTTCGGTTCGTATCACGATTTTTGACCTACGGTTCGATACACCCCACGATTTCTGAAATGTATCTCCACTGAAGTTTGGAAACACTATCACATCAAATCAGAAGGTTGTTTTCTGGACTAAATGGGTAATAAAACTTTGAAAGGGCGTATCACGATACTGCCTCCTTGTATCACGATACATTATTGTGACTCTGTTTATCACGATTTCTCGGTTCGATACAATATCGTTACAGCCCTGTCCACCTCACCTTTGATGACCTGTTCGGACTGCAGGCAGAGTGGGGTCAGTGGGGCACTGCAGTCGTTGTCGTAGTCGCCAGACACCCGGAAGTTATGCATGCCCTTCAGAGACTGGAGGAGGAGGAGGAGGAGGAGAGGTAGTCAGACAAACGGACACTTGCAAAATAAAAACATCAATGCAATGCAATGATTTCAATGTCCAGTATTAAATGAAAAAAGTGTTATTACACATTTTAAGGACAGCTGTGATCAAACATAAATAATTGACATTTCATTGCAAGCAAATATTTATTCATTTATAGAAACTATCAGAGCCATCAGAGATGGCAACCTGGCCAAAGCAGACAGACAGTTAAATAGACAGACTGACAGGCAGACAGACAGACAGAGAAAGACAGACAGATAGATACAGACACAGAAAAGACAGAAACAGACAGACAGACAGACACAGAAATACAGACAGATACAGACAGACACAGAAAAGACAGACACAGAAAAGACAGACAGAAAGACAGACAGAAAGACAGACATTGACAGACAGATAGAGACAGACACAGAAAATACAGAAAGACAGACAGACAGACAGACAGACAGAAAGACAGACAGACAGACAGACAGACAGGCAGACAGGCAGACAGGCAGACAGGCAGACAGGGTCATTGCCTCCAGGGGGCTAGGTAATAATAAGAGGTGTTAGTGGGGTCGTAGGCATGTGCATTTTTTCTCAGTCATTTCAAATTGGTGTTAAAGTTTGGTTTTCACTTCCAAGTTGAAGTTTAGGGTCTATAGAACAATTTGAGTTCGAGTGTCAAACGCACAGATAACAAAATGGCCTGCTGGTGGCGCTCTAAAATGTATAAACTGCTATAAGTTTTGATTAGTTTTACCAAATGTAACATATGAGGTATGTATGGATTCAGCATTAAGAGGAGAAACTGGTCAGCTAAGTATTTGGTCACCAGATTAAAGACACACTATGTAATAAACACACTTTTAGCCCATGGACAGCAAAATTCAGTTTTTTTTAAGATAAAGGGTGGAAATGCCCCCAAAGTTGCAATGAAACATAATTTATTGTTACAAGCTATTGTAAATAAAGCCTGGGATATCATTCAACTTGATTTGTTCAGAATATCCCTGAAGCACAAAGATACCTAGTATACCTATACGCAAATATGGCTGCATAAAGCCTATGTCATACTTAGCATTATTATTATTAAGACTGCATTTCTGGAGAGACAATGCTATTAGTATGCTTGCGGCTTCTGCACACAAACACACACACATACAGAGCTGCCGTATACACACATAGAAACATGAGGGAAAGAGATAGAGCTCTCTCTCTGTGTGTGTGTGTGTGTGTGTGTGTGTGTCTGTGTGTGTGTGTGTGTGTGTGTGTGTGTGTGTGTGCTGGCACATGCATGCATGGAGATGCTTCAGGTGCCTTTCTGCAATGGGTGGGTAGGGAGAGGTAAGGGTGGGATTCAAACCTGCAACCCTCTGACAGACCAACACCTGATACCCAGTAGGCCAGTAGGCAGCATATTAGGCCACGGCTGTCCAGGTTCTACAAGGCTGCATGTGTGAGTGTATGAATGAAGATTCTAAAGGTGACAGTTTGGCAGTCAATAGCTGAGTAATATGTGCAGCCTTATCTCCAAAAGTTTTACAAGTTGTCAAATGATATTGACACACAAATGGCATAACCCTGTTCTTCATGTCAAAGCTGAGATCACTTTTCTAGGCCAAATGGTTCAGTCAAAAAGTGGACATATTCAGGCCTATGCGCTGAGCTGTTCACACATTTTTTCTAAGTGAATGGGGTCACATCATAGGGATTTTAAAACTGCTCTCTCTCAAACATTTTTGGCTAATGATCTTAACACAGTTTGGATTCAGAGCCAAGACCTCTCTGATAATGCCTTTACCTAGTCGAAAGGTGAAGCGGTTTAATTTATTCTATTAAAAACCCCAGGACAGGTCACGTCTCACTCTAACTGCCACAGTTTGTGACATCATCATCTTGACCATTCTACCATTCATTTCAATGAGGGGAAAACTGAGAGAAAACTGAGGAAAACGAATCTGGTGAACGAATGAAAGGGGGTAGGCCAGCGAAAAATACACCACCTTGAGCCCTTTTCCAGCTGTTCGTTTTGGCACTCAAACCGTGTCTCTATCTCTAACGCTGCAACGATTCAAAGCCACCATACTAATGAATGGAGGTGAATGGAAAAACGTAGAATAATAATAAACTGTCGATGAACAATTAGTATGCTTTCCCGCAAGCATACTAAATAATAAACTGTCGGACAACAATTAGTATACTTGCTGGGGGCAGGCAGAGGCCTTTGGCAAGCATACTGAATAATACTATAGGACTATTTCATACATGGAAGACACAATCATCTGCTGTTATGAAGACATCTCTGTCATCTGGGAACTGTCCATTTGTTACCAGCACAGTTGACAGGAATAAAAAATCGTATTATCTGCATTTGCCAGAAATGCCTGCCAATCTGGTAACAAATGGACAGTTCCCAGATTTGGACTACACTACCAAAGATGCCGTTGCCAAAGATGTATTCCAACTAGAGGTGAAGTGCAGCTGTACTAGTACTTGTACAAATACACCTGCCAGATCTTGGTGCAAGTGCATGAAGGCAGAGTTAAAGTGCACACGTCTGTGCAAGTGCACATGCAATTTCTAAGACTGACCACTGACTGTTATTGTATCTGTTCTCTGTCATAGTTATTGTAGAGTGGAGTATTGGGATAAATGTTAGCCATATGTCTTCTGCTTGTTTTTGAATGTCGGAAAAACTGTTGTTCCTCATAGTATATCATAATTATCATTATGATTATGATGATGATGATGATGATGATGATTATTATTATTATTGATTTACTTTCTTTTAGATAAAGGTTTTCTGTGAATAAAATGATGGCTTGATTGAAAAAAAAAAGCTGTTACTCATGATCCTAAATTCATAAACTCCAAGTTGCAAGTTGGGTGCTAAGTATGACATAGCTTTATGCAGTCATATTTGTGTATAGGTATCCTAAGTATCTGTGTGCTTCAGGGATATTCTGAACAAATCAACTTAAGTGATAACCCAGGCTTTATTTACAATAGCTTGTAACAATAAATGATGTTTCATTGCAACTTTGAGGGCATTTCCACCCTTTATCTTAAAAAAGCCCGGATTTTGCTGTCCATTGGCTAAAAGTGTGTTTATTACATAGTGTGTCTTTAATCTGGTAACCGAATACTTAGCTCACCGGTTTCACCTCTTCATGCTGAATCCATACATACCTCATATGTTAAATTTGGTTTAAATAATCAAAAGTTATAGCAGTTTATATATTTTAGAGCGCCCCCCGCAGGCCATTTTGTTATCTTTGTGTTTGACACTCGAACTCAAATTGTTCTATAGACCCTAAACTTCAACTTGGAAGTGAAAACCAAACTTTAACACCAATTTGAAATGACTGAGCCTAATACGACCCCACTATGTGTTTCTAGAAGTCTTACCCATTTGTTGACTGTTGACTTGGTGGTGCAGACCCAGAGGGCTGGGGGCGGATCAGCTGACCGGTCCAGCTCCATCTGGGTAGAGTACAGAATACATGAGGAGGGGCTTGTAGACACTGTCCCAATATCATTGAAAGGACACCAAAAAAGTTTTAGAAATACCAAGGCACTCATCTTCTTTGTAATTAAAATGCCTATACTTAATTTTAATCATGCTATGCTCAACAAAATAAAGGCATTTTAATTACAAAGAAGATGAGTGCCTTGGTATTTCTAAAACTTTTTTGAAATCAACCAAGCCTGTCACTAAAGAGCACCATCTTAAAAAACTAGACAGTTCCAGGAAGCACTCCAACTGGACTTCATTCTGAATCATTGAAAGGACATTGCTGAAGCAGTTAATGTTTTATTACATTACACAGTCCCTCCAGTTTTTCGCGATTCAGCGATCGCGTGGATTCATGCAAATTCAATGATATTCCGCATAATTTCACGATGCCGCGTAATTCCTGTAAAGCCGCATTTTCCCCGCAAAATTTCAACATTCTGTGGAGTTTATTGATTTATATTTTTGTCAAAAAAATAAAAATGTGACTACAATACCACCGGAGACGAAAACCAATACGAAGCATTTTTGTTAATATGTCACTGAAACATTGAAAAATAGCCTAATTGCCTGCTATTTCGGAAGTCGCGACCCTCATCTCAGCTGTTCCGCGTCTCTCCTCCCCTCCCTCACACATAGGCTACAGCGTCGGTGCTGCACACTCATGACCTTTTCTTTAACAGCAGTAGCCTACTTTTCAGTGCAATCCTGGGTGGAAAAAGTATTGTTGCCCATGTATCCATGACGAAGAAGTGTATGCAGTCATGAAATAGTGGCGGTAGGCTACTGTCGCACAGTAGCAAACATCTTACGTTAGGCAGGCTACATGTTTGCGGAACTTCTCCACTCTCCCCTGTCGCTTTCATGCGCATGCTACCCGACGGTCGTTGTCTGATCTTTTTTCAATGTTCGCTAATGTTTGTAATTTAAGGGTCTATGTCTATGCGTAGGCACAAGCCTTCTGATAACAATCACTGTAGTGCCGATCGCAAAGGTTTCGGAAATGTGGAGTTTTGCAACTTGTTTCAGTCAAGGACACCGAGATAGGAAGTGCTTTCACTTCCACGTCCAAGTCCACGCTTTCACTGTGTTATTGCAATAAAGTCTTGCGAATCCAACCATGCACACAACCATGTCAACGAGAGCGTGTATGCCATCACAACTTTGCATCAAGCAAATAATATGCAACAGCTTGCAATACGAGCACGAGAGAGAGAGAGAGAGAGAGAGAGAGACGCGTCTTCCAACAGGTGACATTGTAACGCTTGCATACAGCCTGGCTACTGTACCCCGCGACGCTCTTCATTAGGCCTAGTGGTAGGCTATACCCACAAGTATTTTTTCATAACGCGCTGTCCCGTTTCCCCCCGAAGTCGTTCTAAAATATCGACAGAGATTTATGAGTGTCGCGGCCATGATTTTTTTTTACACATTGGACGCACTGGCTAATAAGACGCTCTGACAGCTTTTGACAATATTTTAGGCTATTATTCTATTAGGCTATATAGGAAGTGTGTTTCTGAATCTCTCTCTCTTTTGTCTTAAGCCTGCTTAGACTGATTGTGGTTTTCAGTTAGGCCTACCAAAAAAACCCAGAAAGGGATGCAAAATCTTTGCAAAAAATGAGAAAATGCCGCAAAATCTTTGCAAAAAATGAGAAAATGCCGCCACAAAATCAGGCATTTTGACCGCAAAAATCACAAAATCCCAGTGCAAAATCCTGGAGGGACTGATTACATTACACTACATTACACTTAACTTAACTTTTTTATCCAAAGGGACTCAGTTATTTCAAGTACAGGGTATTGGTTACAGTCCATGCAGTCGGAGCAGTGTGGGGTTAGGCGTCTTGCTCAAGGGCACTTCAGCCATGGAGTGAGGTAGGGAGTGGAAGGGTGGGATATAAACGTGCAACCCCCTGACCTAAAGCCCATCTCCTTAACCACTAGGCCACGGCTGCCCACAATTATTCAGTCACACAATTTACTCCATTCTATTCTCCGTTTGAGGTCGATTTGTACATAGTTATAGAATTCACTTCTCGTTACCACACTGACTAAGCGCACGCTTTGCAGTTCTCTGGAGATTTAAGGAGCTGTGTTGAGCATGGCAGCTGAACTTCACTCATGTGGTGACCTGAACAGTTTCTTTGCCCGTTTTGAAGCACAAAATGACACTCATCCACAGAAAACTCCCCCTCCCCCCCATGATCAACCCCTGTACCTGTCCTCTGCCAGTGTGAAGAGGACACTGGCCACCATCAACCCACGCAAAGCAGCTGGCCCAGACAACATACCTGGCCGAGTGTTGAAGGATTGTGCAGAAGAGCTGAAGGATGTCTTCACAGACATCTTTAACATCTCTCTGGAGCAAGCAGTCATCCCATCACTTTTCAAAGCTGCTACCATCATACCCGTGCCGAAGAAATCATCACCATCATGCTTCAATGACTACCGTCCTGTAGCACTGACGCCCATAATCATGAAGTGCTTCGAACGGCTAGTCCTGTCACACATCAAAGCCACCCTACCCCCCACCCTGGACCCCTACCAGTTCGCATACCGAGCCAAGCGATCCACGGAGGATGCAATCTGCTCTGCCCTCCATCCAGCCCTCACCCACTTGGACAATAAAGACTCATATGTGAGAATGCTGTTCATTGACTTCAGCTCAGCATTCAATACCATAATACCACAACAACTCATCAGAAAACTGGACAAACTAGGTTTCAGCACCTCCCTCTGCAACTGGCTGCTGGACTTCCTGATGCAGAGACCACAAGCAGTACGGGTAGGGAATAACACCTCAAGCACCCTGACCCTGAGCACGGGGGCTCCGCAAGGTTGTGTTCTCAGCCCCCTGCTGTTCACGCTGCTGACACATGACTGCACAACGACCCACAGCACTAACCATCTAGTGAAGTTTGCGGATGATACAACACTGGTGGGCCTCATCACTAAGGGCGATGAGACCCACTACAGAGAAGAAGTAGACCTGCTGGCCAGATGGTGCAAAGACAACAACCTCCTGCTGAATGTCAACAAGACCAAGGAGATTGTTGTCAACTTTCAGAGGGTCCAAAAACAACTGCCACCACTGACCATCGACGGTGATGCTGTGGAGAGAGTGAGCAGCACCAAGTTCCTTGGAGTGCACATCAGCGACGACCTCTCTTGGACCACCAACACTACATCACTGGCGAAGAAGGCCCATCAGCGTCTCTACTTCTTGCGCAAACTAAAGAAGGCAAGTGCTACACCCTCCATCATGACAACATTCTACAGAGGAACCATAGAGAGCGTCGTGTCCAGCTGCATCACAGTGTGGGGAGGAAGCTGCACGGAGAAAAACAGGAAGACACTCCAGCGTGTTGTGAACACAGCGAAGAAGATCATTGGAGTACCACTCCCCTCCCTGCAGGACATTTACACCGCACGCCTCACCCGAAAAGCACTGATGATCATCAAAGACACAAGCCACCCTGCACACAAACTGTTCAGCCTCCTGCCCTCTGGAAAGAGGTACAGGCGCCTCCGTTCCCGTACCACCAGGCTTACAAGCAGCACGATGCATCAAGCAATCAAGATACTGAACACTCAACCCACTCTCCCTTCACTGTCAGCCTCTAGCCAGCCAGGCCACTGACAACGCTCCCCCCCCTCATCCCCACCACCATATCTGCGACTGAACACTCCACCTGCACTACTACATCTGTGACTGAACTTTCAACCTGCACTAACTCAAAACATACACATGCACACACACACACACACACACACACACACACACACACACACACACACACACACACACACACACACACACACACACACACACACACACACACATACACACACACACAAGCACACTGCACTTTCTGCACTAAACCCAAACATACACACACTGACACACAACTCATACTCACACACATACACACACACACACACACACACACACATACACAGGTACATACACACAGACGCACACCGCACTTTCTACCTGCACTAAACACACACACACACACACACACACACACACACACACACACACACACACACACACACACACACACACACACACACACACACACACGCACACGCACACGCACACACACACGCACACAAAACACATACAAACACACACACACACATACTGCTGCTGGTGTATTTAAATAAAAACCTTTTTTAATTATTTATTTCTTCAAATGCTACTATTACTATGTCAGAACGCTATAAAGGACTTTTAGGAAAAAGAACAACAAAATACCTCCTCTTAATGTATGTTCTCTACAAGTCTTCTGTTGTCCAGTCTTGCACTTTAAATGTCTGTATGAGCAATGTCTACGTCCATACTGTCTATGTCCATGTATGAGTACTGTCTATGTCTATACTGTCTATGTCCTTACCTAGATTAGTCTATGTCTGCATGGGAGAGCAAGAAACGCAATTTCAAATTCTTTGTATGACCAGTGCATGTAAAGAAATTGACAATAAACTTGACTTGACTTGACTTGACTTGAATTTAGGGCCCTGCCGAACACCACGCTTTCACTCCTCACCTTCAGCACAGAGGCCTTCTCCTCACAGATGAGGACGCGTATGTCGGGGTTGCGCAGGTCAGTGCAGTAGATCTTGCGGTCGCGGCCGCCGGAGTAGACGTGCGTGAAGGCCTCGTTGGCCTGCAGGGCCCAGACGCCCTCGTCGTGGACGCGGTACGTGGCGATGCACCGCTGCTGCCCCAGCGACCACAGGCGGATGGTGCCGTCAGAACTGCCCGACAGACACTGCGCAAACGGGAAAACCAGAGAGAACAGGGACAGATGAGATCGGGGTGAATTTCTGGAAAGCGTAGTTGCTAACTATGTTAGCTACTTTGTTGGTTGCAATGCAATTTCCCATTGGTAACTACCGAAGTTGCTAACTGCTAACAACTACGCTTTCCAGAAATGCACCCCAGGATTGGGGGGTAATAATAATAATAACACAGATTATATTTAACACTTTTCATGACACTTAAAGGCACTTTACAGGTAAAAAAGCACATGTAGACAATATAAGAGCACAGTATAAGGAAAGACAGAGAACAGATGTACAACCATACAAAACTACATCTGTAAGGACACCGATAACTATAACTTGTTTTAACTACAGTGAACGATGCGGCATCAAAATCAAACATTAGTGCCAGGATAAACAATATAGTTCAGATAATTTTCATGTCATTGGATATTCAAGTTACAAAACCAGTGACGGCTAACAGTACTTGGAATGGAGTAGAATTAAGAGGAGGTAATGCTGAATTAAATGTCCCTCTTCCATGTGACACCCATATTTTTGTAATTACAAGTGCAGTATAATAGCTCAAACTAGAAGCACTCAGTGCAAACCTTCGCCAAGGTCATGGGGTCACTGATGCCATAACATCTACACGCTGTAGAATAATCAACAAAATGTTATCACTTGTTCCTTTTGTGATTTCCAACTCCACAAAATTTCATCAAAATCCGTTCAGGGGTCCGCATCTCGAAAGCGTCTTTGCTAACGACGGTAGCAACGTCCTTCGTAAGAGCGACTCAACTCTCTCTCAACAGCGACGCTCACCACTAAATCCAAGGGAATGGTAAGACGGTCTTTAGGCGGTCTTAAGACGGTTAGCAATGACAAGAATCGAGAAACGGACCCCAGAACTTTTTGAATTATCCTGCCGTCAGACAAACAAACAGACAAACAAACCAATGCGACCGAAAACATAACCTCCTTGGCGGAGGTAATTAAGTAGTTTGTAACTGTTGGAGTACAGCCACATTTAGCTTTTGTATAGTAGATCATTATCATCATCATAATTCCTGGTGTGTATGTACCTTTACAAGAAATCTTTATAGCTCTGAGATTAGTTCAAAGTACAACCTAATACGGGGTGCATTCCGATATGCGACCTTGCGTCCTCCACTTGTGCTTGTGGTCTCGTACCAGGAAGTAATATGTCATGATGACATCAGACAACAGCATTATATTTCAATATCTTGTAAAAGCGCAATTGTAAAGTAATTTTCTCATTTGCAAACTGGATGGTGAATGAAGAATAGTCCCCCCAATTTTTTTTTGGCTAGGCTGACAGCGGGGAAACTTTATTGTTTTCTCCACGGAGAAGGGGCCAGAAGGTGGGGCGAGGCCACAAGCACAAGTGGAGGACTCAAGGTAGCATATTGTAGAGCAGAGTAGAGTAGAGTAACTTTATTGATCCCCAGGGGGAAATTTAGGAATGCACACAAAGAGTTCACAGTACCACCATAACCAGAAAGAGCTTTTCAATCCATGCACTCATAACCAAAAGGACCAAAAGCTACACAAAGCCCAGAAACATCACCACTTGACATTTTCAAAACAGCAGCGACAAAAGTAGCAAAGTAAAAAAGATACTAAGCGGGATGCAAACATTCGGATAAGCTGGCATGCCTGTCGCCAAACCATGTCAAGAGCTCATAACCATAACGTTTGGTTAAGTTCAACCACAAAGTGTCACTTTTGTCCAAAACGCTTCTGTTGACTGCTCTTTTCTAGACAGTCAATTGCCCCGCACGTTTTTGTAGGTTTAGTCACTTTCAGTGTGTTGGTTACATTACATTGCATTACACTTAGCTGACGCTTTTATCCAACGCTACATACAGTTGATATTTTTACAGCCTTATTGGTTACCGTCCCTGGAGCACTGTGTGGTTAGGCGCCTTGCTCAAGGGCACTTCCAGCACCCATGGATGGAGGCCTAGGGAGAGGTCAGGGTGGGATTCAAACCTTCAACCCTCTGATGTTAAGACCACCTTTCTAAGCATTACTTTTTTATAGCCCAAATGGAAAACTCCAACTCCCACTGTCATTGTGACACAGCACTCCACAGCACACAAGTGCACACTGCACACAGTGAAACAGCATGCATGCATGCATCACCCGTGCAGGGGGCAGCCCCCAATGGCGCAAGAAAGAGAGCAGTGTGGCGGGACAGTACCATGCTCAGGGTACCTCAGTCATGGAGGAGGATTGGCGAGAACACTGGTTAATTACTCCCCCAGCCCCCCCATCACCCTGGTGGGTCGGGAGTCAAACCGCCAACCAGCAACAAGTCTGACGCCCTTACCACTTGCCATTAGGCCACGGCTGGCCATGTTGTGTTGGTACAGTCAGTATGTCGATTGATTACTTGCCTGAGTGCCGTCTCTGTTTAACAGTAAGGTTTTCACATTATCCGTATGGCCCTTCAACTTCATGAGTTTGGCGCATGTCCGTGGATCCCACACCCTCAGCACCTGAATAGGGAAACATCAACAGTGACAACATTCAGTTGTTGAATTCAGTCAAACGCTTATCCTGTTCACTCCTATGATGCATTCATTTCATTCTGTTCATTAAAACTACTTATTCTTAAAAGAATCACAGATCTTTCTTCAGAGAAAGAAAATGCAGCGAATTAATGAAATCACCTTTGATAGCAGGCATTGATGCACGTCCATACTTCTTAAGATGTTTTTCTTTTAACCCATTACCCATTACCCCTGTTATAAATTAGCTGAATGGCTATGACCACATGGTAATGTATTACTAAAGGCCCTGTGCATCGTGTGTCAATGTGTCATAGAGGAGTAGTACTATGGTAGTTACGCTTTTTCAGTGACTATTACAACGTCCTAGTAGCCGTACGGTGTCTGGTAAGGGGCTACACATGTCTGTTGTTTCTGCAAAGCCTATTTGTTTGTGTGTATTTTTTAACAACAGACGAAGATAAACTTCAGCCATCATCAAACCTTTTCTGTAGAGCCGGACACAATGACGGTTCCCATCTGGTTCATAGCCAGGCTGTAGATGGAGTCCTTGTTGCCACTCAGGGAAGAGGCTGCAACAGGAGCACATGACCAAAACCATCAACATCAAGAACAAAAGTCAGATAATGTGCAGACATTAGTAGCACAGGTGCTGGACCAAAAACAAGATAACTGAAAGGAAAAGATAAAGGTCCGAAACACTATTTGATGCTCCCAAACAAAGTTTAATGGCACAACGTTTCGGACTCTCAGTCCTTCATCTGCAATTTGATGTAGGGCTGAGAGTCCACAAAGTTGTGGCATTAAACTCGAGGATCGAACAGTGTTGCGGACCTTTATCTATTCTTTTCCATTCAAAACCATCAACACACAGACCTTCTGCAGTTGGAAAATAATTACGACACATAATGGTGGGTGATCTGGCCTAAAATTTATATTACGATGAATTTTAAACCACCGACGGTGACTAATATAACAAAAGTGCAGTATGGGCCAAAATCTCTCTACCTTGCCAAATGTACACTGCATATTAGTTTAAATAGTTTATCGAACACACCTAACAACAAAAATGAAAACGACAGACAGACAAAACTGAGGGCAGTAAATGAATTACAAACGTCAGAAGTAAAAGACTATCATGGAGCGGGGAGCAGATGTGGAGAGCACCAACTACTGTCCTGCCCTTGAATCAGAGTGGGGTTGTGGTGACTGAGTACTGCACACCAAAAAGCTATGTATGCTGTTAATAGTGCCATTAACTAAAACTGGGGTCGACTATACTGTGTACTTGTTACCTCAAAAAGATGAGTGGCCTTGGTTAATACAAATCAAGTGCTCCCACAGTACCCTGACTCTTGCCAGATAAATGGGTTCTCTGCCTTGCTCCACGAACATTCATCTGGAACTAAGCCATACTGCGAAGGCATGGGTTTATTTAAAAAAAAATACTTTCACGGGAGTGGAGAGACCACTTGTCTGACATTTTTAATGAGCTGCTAACTTTCACGACGACTCACAGATTTGAAAATGCAGTAATAACAAAATCAATGTTGACGAGCCCATGTCAGCGGCCATTGTCGTTTGACACAATTGTCACGCTACACTTATTTGTCCCCTCTCCACTACGATTAAACTCACTACGTCACACCTGTGAAAATCCCGCGATCCTGACTGGTTTAGCCTTGTGGTGGTTCGGGAGCAAGGCGTATCTGAAGGTCCTTCCCAGACCCATATGTCAGCTCTCTACGCTGAACGGAAATACATGATGGTCTGGCGAGAGCCAGGCAACTCCCACGGCGCAACACAAAGTGCAACAAACAACGATATTCTAGTAACCAAAATATCAAACTATCACATCACACATCAACAGATGATGGCCTTGGATTCAATGAGGAGAAGGCAGGAACACTGGTCAGACTCTCCCCCACCCCCATCTGTCTGCCCGTGCCAGGAATTGCGACTGCTTCCATTTTTTTGTAACTGCCAGGCTATGGTTATCCCTCTACCTCAGCCATATAAACACTTCATGGGTGCAAGGATATGTAACGGGTGCCAACTAACAGAGTACGGCGTAGAACATTAGTAAACATCCTTGCCGAAGTCTCATACAGTGTTGGTAGCACTAAGCTATCGATCGGGACCTTTAGCTCAGCACAGCAGTATGGTGCTGTGCCTCCCAGGCCCGAACTGGACCAATGACTGGTAGTTGGCGGGTTCGAGCCCCGAGTGGCAGACAAGCACAGATCACAGAACAGTGTATGTGTGTGTGTGTGTGTGTGTGACCGGGACAGGACCTGATTATCCATAAGGGCCTGTGGCACAGTGCCCAGGGGCACGAAGCAATTACAGCCAGTTAGGGGGCACCACATAACACAAACTTTACAAATTTTGTTCATAAAGGGGGCACCTGCAGGATGTAGCGCCCAGGGGCACCACCACAGTGTCTTAATACGGCAGAGCTTTAAAGGTAAAGGAGGAGGAAACTGAGGCTGCTCACTTGTGACTGTGTTGTTGGAGGCGGTGAGCGCTGTGAGGGTGTTGACATCCCAGAGGAAGATCTGCCGGTCCAGTCCCGCTGAAGCCACCAGCTCCTTATCTTTAGCGTACGCTAATGCCTTCACATAGTCCTGGTGGAGTAAAAACGTTAACATGTCACATGCATCTATTACATTGCATTACATTACATTACATAACACTTAGCTGACCCTTGTATCCAAAGTGACTTACACTTATTATACGTTCAGGGTATTGGTTACAGGCCCTGGAGCAATGTGGGGAGCCTTGCTCAAGGGCACTTCAGCCATGGATGAAAGTTCTGAGGGTGGGGTTTGAACCTGCTACCCTCTGATCTAAACACTGAACCTGCAACCCAGTGCTCTAACCACTGAGCCATGGCAGCCCGATTTATCTGATGCATCGCACACCTTGAAAAATATGTGTAACACACAATATATAGCATATGCATGATGATACATTATTAATAGTATACCACTTTACACATACAACATAGGGATGAAAAGAGTTCTTAAAACATATGGGACATTTTTATCTGCGCAGACCACTAGGGCCTATACTGTATTTGACAACTTCTATTTGGGGAGTATGTCAAAGATCTCGTCGGGGGTCTACAGGGTGCATATAATGTTATAATAAAAAATAAAAACATGCAGTAACATGAATGTCAGTACAACCTTGTGGGTTCGCAACGTTGACATGCAGAAGCCTTTGTGCGCATTCCACACCTTGACTGTGGTGTCTGAGGAAGCTGAGATCACTGCATAAAAACAGCATGTCACACATGTAAGAGCATAGCATGGCACACATGATAACGGCATATCTTAACTATGCTAATCATATACATCATCAACTGTTATTAGCCATGCTTCTTACAAACTGACGAGACAATAAAGACATGTTGAACTTACACGTCTTCCCATTACAGCACAGGACAATATCGTTGACCCAATCGGTATGGTGCTCCATTGATGCTATGTACGGCTCCTGCATAAATGAAGCGATGAGCCTTTAGCAAGATGTTTCAGACGACTAGCGGCTGCACCCATTAATGCCAAAATACAACTGGACATTACCATTTTAATAACATGGAGCAAATTGACAGAAGGGAGGGCATACCTTGTGCTGATTGACACTCCATATTCGTATGATGGAGTCCCGTCCTGCCGTGAAAAGTCGGTTCAAAGTGTTGTCTAGCTGCAGCGCATTCACCCCATTGCGATTGTATTTTTCGACCTCGTCTCGAATGACATACGACACCTGGGAAGACGAATACATGGCATTGGTTAGCTAATGCGTAATTTCAGGTCCAGTCTGTACAACTGACCGTGAAGTCGGTACTCGGTACACTCACGTAAACTGCTTTGTCTGCGGATTTCACCTCCACAAAACCCATCTTTTTCGCATGTTGCCTAACCCACTTCTACCTTGGCAAAGTCGAATTGTGTTATTATAGCTGCAAAAGGGGGTGATTTTGTGCTACGAAAGGCATGGACAATCTTTAGCGCTCGTGAGCACCTTGCGCACGACGCAATACTGATTAACGTGAGCGAGACCTCATCTAGCTACTTGCTTCTTCCATTGCAATGCATCTACCCGATTATAGCGCAAGTTTCTGCAGGGACACCACAATCCTTTAATCAAACGCCGAAATAAAGCAAGTGTATTTGGAAATGTGCCTCCGTATGAACTCGAGCGCATGTGATATTAACATTAATTTCGTTTTACCTGAACTTTCCTCCGTCCAGCTGCGTTTTGCCTATGATGGGTCGCCATCTTGCATGTTGACAGTGAAGTGAAACGTCACATCCTGACGGATATACAGCGCCACTTCTGGTAGAAGCGAAGCATTTCTTCCAGTAATGTGTGGTCTGTGACACCGACACATAATATTGCAGAAAGTGTTAGGACAGAATCAGAAACCAATTGAGTAAAACAAATATTTTGTGAACATAACTATAACGAGTAAAAATGTAAGTCATGTTCCTTATCTATGCAACTCAATTGAACATCCAGTCAAGCCTGTGTTTAAGATTTACACAAGGATTTTGGAATCGACTTTTGCCCCTGTTTTTCAAATTTAAACAAGCCTTATTTTAATTAAAATGTATCGACAGAAAAGACTGGAAAACAAAAACCATTCATGATCATTTTGGTCAGCAGCAGCCTGAACAAAGAGAGAAATCTGTTTAGGTCAAGCCTGCTCCAACCTGTATGACCTTTCATCAACAAAAAAAGACTGCCAATCAACGGTGTAGGCCAGGGCAATTCAAATGGCGGCCCTGGGGCCAGATGCGGCCCTTGGACAACAAGGTTCTGCCCCAAGCCCCTTGAAATACAGAATCGTTTTTTTGAATTTAGAGATAAAAGTATGGGTTCCTTTATCGTGCTGAAACGGGACACGGGACGTTAAAATGCAGGAAATTACATCTAAGAAATGCAACAGTTTCTGGGGGAGGACTCCCAGACCCTGCACTTCAATGAAGTCACCCATATTTTTTTCATTGACAGTCGGCAGCCATAATACATACATATAGTTCGACGGGGAATTTGAAAAACTGGCCCTAATTGACATTTAATTGAATACCCCTGGTGTAGGCTATGCTTGGTTTGGAAAGGTGGGGACAAATTGTCCAGTATTACTATTTTGGTAACACTTTATTTTAGGGATACATTTACTATTAGCACTAATACATAGAATTTTAATGCCTGCATAAGTAACTTGTAAGGCATGTGTACTAAGCAAACGCTAAGGCCTACTAGGTCCTTACTAAGGTTAAATTGGTAATAAATCCCTTATTGTGCATGAACAAGACATTTGCGAATACATGCCTAACAAATGTCCCTGTGCACAACCACTGTCCAGGTGCGGGTGATGTGCAGTAAGAGTAATACAAATAAATGAAGGATGAATCACTGCACTCTGGTATTCTTTGCTGGTAGTTTATTTTATTCACCAAATAAACTATCAGCAAAGAATACCAGTGTGCGGTGATTAATCCTTCATTTACATGGATATGTTCCTTCATCGAGGTCTAATGCTCGGTGATGATTTAAAAACAACACAATGACAACCTATTGAAAAGCACAATGAAGATTTTAATGTATCTGCCAGCGTTAGTCAATGTGGTACAAGTCCACTTCATAATCGCAACGTTGTAACAGAAGACAAAACAGGTCACAAACTATTTTTGTAACATTATTCTCAGGATATGGGCCAAAAAAACCTCAATGGCCAAATTTGAATGACTGCCAAATGTATACTGCACACAGAATACAGTGCACACACCTAACAACAAAACTGAAAACAATGACAGAGATAAAACAGAGGGCAGTAAAGGAATTCCAAATAGATGGAGAATGCAAAAGAATGAATGCCCATGAATTCCAGAAAGATAAAAGAAAGCAATTCCAAATAGATAATAGAAAGCAATTCCAAATTGATAAAAGAAAATAAAACTTTAAGCTTTAGGGGGGGGGGACAGATGTGGAGAGCACAAATACTGATAGACTTAAGGCTTTAAGACCACAACACTAACTACTGTCCTGCTTTACAAAACGGCGTGGACATTGTGCAAAGTGTTTTTTGTGACACTTACATTTTTGCCATTTAGATTTACATTATTTCTTTGACATAATTATGCTTTCTTGGGCATCTCTTGAGGGCCAAACGGGGATGGAGGCTCTGCAGATCTAGAGGAACTACTGGTAAAAAATTCGTGGAGCTTTCGCTGCTTGCTGCCCCCGGATTTTGCCTTAGATCCTATGATGTGAGGTGAGGTGTTGTGCTGCTTGGCCAATCCAGCAAGTGTGTGTGGCTGGTTTTTGCCTACATTATCACTGGTGGATGTGGACGATGGCTGTTTTTTGCCTATATTATCACTGATGTGAGGTGAGGTGTTGTGCTGCTTGGCCAATCCAGCAAGTGTGTGTGGCTGGTTTTTGACTGTATTATCACTGATGGATGTGGACGACGGCTGGTTTATTCCTACCGGTATTTTATCACTGGGAGATGTGTTGGACGGCTTGGCCAAACCGACGCCATTTTGAGGCTTGGGAGACAGGTGTGGTGTGCGCGGCGACATGTGCTTGGTGATTTTAGTCTTCTTCAGGTCCTGTGATGGTGACTGTCTGCCCCAGCTAAAGCCAGTCTGGTGGTGCTTTAGGCACATGGCTCCCTTATTATGGCCTGCGGTCTTGGTGTGGCATTGATCACAGCGCCGCACAGCGTCAGACTCGCCTGTCACCACCCACCAGCGAACGGTGAAGTCCGTATTACACTGGTCACAGCGGGAACGGCGGTTAGGCCGGCTCAGCTTCAAATCACCTGTCACAGAAGAAGGGAAATAATGAGACAGAAGAAAGAAATGTGCAGCGTTCTCAGATTTGACAGACTTTCGCCTTCGTTTTAGTCTTAGGGGCAGCCTTGGCCTAATGGCGAAGCCGTGGTGTAATAGCCAGCTATGTGGCCTAATGGTTAAGGTGATGGGCTTCAGATCAGAGGGTTGCAGGCTCAAATCCCACTCTTCCACTCACTACCATATTCCATGGCTGAGGAGCCCTTGAGCAAGGCATCTTACCTCCCAACTGCTCCAGGGACTGTAACCAATACCCTGCAAGTTACTGTATAGTCCTGGACCAGCCATGTAGACCAGATTGGTCAGAATTGATGTATGGCATGTGTATGAACAGTTTAAAAGTAAAAAAGACAGATATTTGTCATAGGCAATGGCGGCCATATTTGGCGGCCATATTGTGAAAAATCTGGCACTATGGTGGATGAGCACCTCCGTGATTTTTAATGTCTAGGAACCCACTAACTTAATTCCAGTGAGAAACGCCCCCAACTAAAAATTGTGAACGGGTCTACATGGCTGGTCCAGGACTAGTAAGTCGCTTTGAACAAAAGAGTCAACTAAGTGCAGTGCAGTGCAATGTAATGTAATGTCTTGGTCATCCAGTTTTACCAGGTTTATCCAGGTTTCAGTCATCCATTTCAGTCTAATATGAAGAAGTTCAAATGACTGAAATGGTATATTTAGATGATTATTTGATGGTAGAATTTTGCTGATGGGATCTTTATTACATTTGAATGACAACTTCACTGGGTTAATATTCGCACCTGTCCGAGGTGTGCAAATACATAGCCTACTTTTTCTGTACCTGTCTGTTTTTCCACTTCAGTCGAGTACACTGCATGCATGACAGATCAGATCGGGCAATAAAGTATCATCTTGCCCTTCAAATAACTCACGTTGGATGAAAGTGGAAGCTAAGTGTAATGTACTCAGTACGAACGTTTGGTTCCTTACCTCGCTTAAAAAACTTCCCTTGCATTTCTGCCAGGCGCCGTTCAACTATCCATTCCAGACCGAGCAAATGAGTGAATCTGTCGTCCAGTCTTGGGATGAAGGCCAGCTCTACCGGTCGTGGCTTTGGGGGAGAAATGCAGACGTATTCGCTCTGGAACTGCATAGCTCCCTCCGCCTGGATGTAGCTAAAAGTACAAGTGCCGATATTAGCATACCACCTAACCAAACAAAACCACAATTTAAGCCACGAAATAAATAACTCGAATCAACTGGTGTATAATTATTGGATATAGCATCAATATTGCCGTAGTATGTAAAGCGTTTAATAAATTGTAGTCAAAGTTTCATTACCAACATGCTAACAGTTTTGTGCAACGTTTACACTGGCTACCTGGTCGGCAATTCTTGCTAAATGATGATTAGACATTATTTAATTTCTTCTTGACTGAACTTGGCTTTGGTTGCACATTACATGCTTACAGAAGAAAACTTCAAAAAATAGGATAACTTACCTGGCTGGCCCGATGATCGATTTTTACGTTCCAAGTAACAAGTGCATAAAACGTGCAGCGCCCACCTGTTCACCCACCGTAGAGGGAACTTGGCGGTAGTAGTGGTAGTGCGCCGCTTGAACCCGCTACCAGTCAACGCTCCGCGGCCCAGCTAGAACGATCCTGTCCGATCGTTCTAGCGCTACTCTACCGATAGGTCCTACCGTGTATGAGACTTCAGGGGGTAGGCATCAACGTCCAACTCTCCAAGTTGGCATACATACATCGGCCCGGGCTATGTAATGCAGCTCATTTCTATCATTGATGAAGCATGTTTTTTATTTATTTTTATTTTTTATTTAATTAATTGGGGCACGACTACTCATTCAGAATGCTGAGTCAGTGTTGCTCCATCAATTCAGAGATTGGCTTAAATTATTTTCAGAAGTAAGACTGACGTCACTGTAACTGTAACCTTTATACAAGCTTTCTTTATTGGGGCAAGGGACGTTATTTATTCTGAGGTCAGGGACAAATAACATGGTTTATGTCCAGGTGGGGAAAAAACTGTTTTGCTCACCCAAATATGAGGAGAGGGGTCTGGCTGCAGGCTTGCAGCCGGGTCAGTGGTGACGTCACCACTGAACTGCGGGACAGAGTCGACGTCACACGTGAGCCACACGACAGTCTGTGGG
>NC_085872.1:19339359-19409359 GCF_034702125.1 Engraulis encrasicolus | reverse complement strand
AATGACTTCAAAATGGTTGGAATCGTTTGTGCATCGTTTGTGCACGTTTGTGCAGGCAAAATTAACGTTTGTGCACAAATCGTTTTTATGCTATTTAACTTTTAATTTTTCAAAAGTAGGTCACTCAGCACCCCGTCAACCTCCAGACTGATCCTCCATTGAGGCAGTCGGTTCATATGCAAAATAGGGAGGCGGAGCACTCGGAAGGGTCACAGGCAGCCTCAAAATGAATGGCAGTGACCCTCTTCACACTTCACACTTCAAAAAAGTGGGACAAACAGATGACCACGAGCAGTTGTAGAATCCACAGTCCTCCCCCCTTTTTTAGTTATTTAACTTTAAATTTTGTGAAAGTAGGTCACTCAGCACCCCGATTTTCTTGTGTACAAAATGTCATGCTTAATGATTATATGGATTTTCTAGTTTTGTAATAGGCAACGACCGCCGAACACTGGTGTGGACAGCTTACAGCTATTAGCTAGGCTTATCAGCGAAGCTGTCTTCTGGACCAATGTGGAGACATGGTTATAGCCTAATGGGATCTGGATTTTTTTTAAGGCATCTATTTTCTATGAACCGAAAGGAGTTGGCTTTTGGTGGCATGTCGCGTCCACCATGGCATTTTGATATTGTGTTGTTGATGGACTCTCGGAAAGAATTGCCCTCTGACACGTTTTCCCCACATCAGTAGGCCTAGCCATCAGATCTAAAGCATTCTTTTGTCATGATCCCTAGAAAGTCTCTAGTTAGTTTGCCAAATAAAATCTGTCTTCCTGGCGAATTCATTTCCTTTGTCATTGTCCCTCTTTTCCTGTTAGTATTTTTGACCTGGATATGTTTATCACCGTAATTTGTCTAAACCCACACAATGCGTGCGCGTAGCACTTAACACAGCAGGCATCTATCAAAGGCACCGCGTGTGTGTGAGCTGCATTCTCCTTATCCCTCATGGAATGGCAAGCCATGTTGAGAGACTTAAAATTCAATGTACTCGCAATTTTGTAGAGATATTATTAGGCTACAGTAAAATGTCAGCACTACAGTTGAGGACGATATTACTAGCCCCCCTCCTGAAATTAGACATATCTCTTCATTGATCATTGAGAATGATCATTATTAAAAAATGTATGTTATTCTGGAAACGAATACACCATGGAGATAGTATCCAATAAGTTAAATTTGGACTTTTCCATTTTCACAATGAGTTTAAACAAAAAAGTGTGAAAATGGCAAGGACAAAATTATTAGTCCCCTTATCATTAATAGTCAATACAGTGCCATTTATGAACAAAAATTGACACCAGGCACTTTGATTAGTTGTTAACTATGTTGGCACATGTCCTACCAGGGATTGTGGCCCATTTTTTTCATTGCAAATAGTTAAGCTGCTCCAAATTGCATGGATGTTGAGGATGGACATTCATTTTAAGCACTCTTCAAATACTATCTAAAGGATTGAGGTCTGAACCACTCCATGACCATGGTTTTAGTATCCTTGAAGAACATTTGAACTATTTTGGATGCAAGTTTTGGGTTATTATCTTATTGAAAAATCCAGTGAAGATCTTAACTCCCTCTATGAGCATAGTTTTGCAAGGTCACTTTCCACATTCTATCATAATTTTCAGTTTGTATGGTGCCGTACACCCAAACAAGGTTTCCTGTGGCTGAGGCTGCCACAGAATGATGCATCCACCACCATGTTTAATTGTGGAAACCATCTTATAACGATTCAAGGCCTATCTCTTTCTTCACCTGACAGAAGCAGAATTCATGCATCAAAGCAGGTGCAATTGAATATCATCAGATGAAAGCAGAGACGTTCATAACTCATTTTTGACTTTCAAATGCTCACAGGCAAAGCTCAGTAAAACTCTGATATGCACTGTCTTTAGTAAAGGGGTTATTCTGTGATGATGGCCCCAAAGCCCAATATGATGACAAGCCCTAACAACTGTCTTTCTTGGGGGGGGGGGACCTCCAGGTGAGGCCAGGTCAATAACAATCATCTAGGCAGGTGTCCAATGCTTCTTTGCTCTAATGAGGCTAAGCAGTTTCCACAGTTACACATAGTGGAAGGGCATCAAGTTTAGTCTGTTATTCAGCCTCAGACACAGGGAGTCTAGGTCTGAATCTGGATTGCTGGGTCTTCCAACAACATTGTAACCCAAAGCATACATTTAGATTAGTTCAGAGGTTCTTCAAGGACACTAAAACCATGATATTGGAATCACCCGCTCATAGCCCAGTCCTCAATCCCACTAAGAGTCTGTGGTTAATGTCTATGCTCAGCATCCGTGCGATTTGGACCGGCTAGAACACTTTGCAGTGAAGAAATGGGCCAAAATCCCTAGTGGGGCACGATACAAGATACAAGATACAAGATATTTTATTGTCATGTGTATATATATGAAACATATATATACAATGAAAAGCTTCCCTGCTCTGGTAGTCCCAAAAAAGGTAAAAAAGAATGTTAAAAAGGCAAAAAAGTAGGAAAAAAATATATATTTAAAAAGTTGAAAAAGTTGAAAGCTGCAAAAAAAAAAAAAAAAAAAAAAAAAATTGGCAGGTTGGAGAAAGGGGAGATGTGATGAGTGAATTCCTTCCTATGTCTGTGTTTTTGAATTCAACAGTCTGATACACTGAGGGAAGAAGCTGTCCCTGAGTCGGCTGGTGTGAGCACGTAAGCACCTGTATCTCCGGGCAGATGGTAGAAGGGTGAAGTGTGTGTAGCTGGGGTGGTGCGGATCAGCTATAATTCGTTTGGCCCTCCTCAGACACCGCTGATTGTAGAGATCCTGGATGTTGGGTAGATCTGCTTTGATTGTCCGTTGAGCAGATTTGATGACTCGCTGGAGGTCTCTCCTGTCCTGGGCAGTGGTGTTACCATACCAGGCTGTGAAATTACCAGTTAATATGCTTTCTATTGTACAGCGATAGAAGCTGGCCAGTATCCTACTCTCCATTCCATATCTGTGCAGCCGTCTCAGAAAAAACAGGCGCTGTCTAGCCGTCTTAGTGATGCAATTGATATGATAAGACCAGCTGAGATCCTCCTTGATGTTGACTCCTAGGAATTTATAGCTCTTAACCCTCTCCACTGCAGTATCAGCGATGTAAATTGGCTGGTGTGGCTGGTGTTGTGTCCTCCGGAAATCCACGATCAACTCCTTTGTTTTGCTGACATTCAGGAGTAGATTGTTATCCACACACCAGGTTGACAATGCCGCCACCTCAGCCCTGTAGGCTGACTCATCTCCATTTGTGATGCAGCCAATTACCGTAGTGTCGTCAGCAAACTTAATGATGGTATTGGAATTGTGAATGGCTCTGCAGTCATGTGTGAAAAGGGAATAGAGTAGGGGGCTGAGCACACATCCCTGGGGCGCGCCGGTGCTGAGGCAGAGTGTGGAGGAGGTGAACTTGCCCAGTCGCACTGCTTGAGGCCTATCGGTGAGAAAGTTTAGAATCCAGCTGCAGAGTGAAGGATTAAGGTTTAGAGATTGCAACTTTAACACTAGTTTGGATGGAATAATTGTGTTGAAGGCAGAGCTGTAGTCGATAAAGAGCAACCTCACATAAGTGTTACTGTGATCAAGATGGGTAAGAGCGGTGTTTAGTGCAAGGGCAATGGCGTCATCAGTTGATCTGTTTGACCTATAGGCGAACTGAAGTGGGTCAAGTGCAGCAGGAATAGATGATGTGATATGCATCTTGATAAGCCTCTCAAAGCACTTCATGGCAACAGGTGTAAGAGCTACTGGTCGGTAATCATTCAGACAACTCACTGTAGATTTTTTAGGGACTGGGATGATGGTAGTCCTCTTGAAGCATGCAGGGACAACAGACTGCTGTAGTGAGAGGTTAAAAATATCTGTAAAGACATCAGCTAATTCAGATGCGCAGGCTTTAAGCACACGACCTGGGATGTTGTCAGGTCCAGGAGCCTTGTGAACATTCACTTTCTTGAACGATGTATAAACGTCTGTCACAGATAGTTGGATGGGGCAGCAGTCACTCTCTAGCAGAACTTCAGGCTTTATGTTGGATTCAAACCGGGCATAGAAGGAGTTCAGCTCCTCAGCAAGATTGGCAGAGCCACAGACCTGTATTAATACAGGTCTGTGGGCAGAGCCTTGGCCTGAACAGTTTCTGTCTTTGTTGTCAGTGATTATCCTTAATCCCTTCCACATATTCCTGCTATCTGAGTCCCTGTAGTAATTTTCTATTTTTTCTCTGTACTGCCTCTTAGCCGACTTGATGATTTTTCTGAGCTCATATCGTGTACTTTTATATTCTGCAACATCACCAGACTGAAAGGCTGCTGACCGCGATCTTAAGGCTGCGCAGACCTCCCCACGAGCCAATAACTTATCAGAGCCTGTTGTCAGTTTTGGTTCATAAATGGCGCCATATTGACTATTAATGATCAGGGGGCTAATAATTTTGTCCTTGTCATTTTTTCCCTTTTTTGTTTAAACTCATCTTAACAATAGAAAAATCCAAATTCAACTCATTGAACATTATCTCCATCAGTGTATTTGTTTCCAGAATAACAGAAACGGTGAATAATGGTAATTCTTATTGAGAAATGTCTAATTTCAGGAGGGGGGCTAATAATATCGTCCTCAACTGTAGGCTACATCAATGCTAGTTTGGCAAGTTTGGAAATTGAGTCCTATCAATACAAGACTCCAAGCTCTCGGATGGAGCCACTAGTGCTCTTCTTATGCAAGGTTGCAACGGGAGGAAACAGAAAAAGAAAAATCTTTGGTGACTTGGTGAGGACCGCGAGCGAGCTGATTACTAGATAGGCTACGCGACTCAACTAATTAGCCTAATGAAGGCAGGAGTCTGTTCATCACCGTCAGCTGTAGCCTATCGTGTCAGTTGATTTGCGCGGCAAACTGAAGTGCAGGTGTTAGGCTATAATTAGGCTTTTTAGACTAGTTTGTCCGTTTGGGAGACACTAGGCCTAACTGGAAGCTACAGACAGACTTTTCTGTGCTCGCTGTGATCAAACAGACTTTATTGTGCGAATGTGATTTCTGAAACGCAGCCGAGCGCTTAAGTTGTAGGTAGGCCTATTCTTTTTATTTCGGAATGTTTAGCGATTGGTTTAGGGCCTATGGCGTTCTGTTCAATGTCACGGCATGTCTCAGTGTTTGCTGATAAAGTAGGCCTACCGGTCCGTGTATATTTTCGTTCATTCATTATTCTATTTCGGATATCACACGAGAAAGGAATAAGGACTTGTTTATGATGATTTACGCTTGAATATCACTTGTGAAATGGAACCAAGCGCCATATTTTGATATTTTGTAGGTACTGAAAATGAAACGTTGAATCTTAGAAAAGAGAGAAAAGCAATAAAGAAAAACGTCCTTCTGAATTGCGTCTTTTGTTTATTCAGAATTCGGGTGACCTGAGAGTAAATCCTGGAAGGCTGGTTTCTTTGGAGGCAAACGGACTTTGCAGGCATTGTTGATGCAATATTCAGAACGTTGCTACACTTCAAAGATGTGGTCGATCTGTGATGACTGTGCGAGGAATTTGTGTCATGAGATGGTTGCGTAGGCTATCCATATCAAGCAAGCCCCACAAGCATGTGCATACGCCCCACCGCCATTGAGTAGGGCGTCCCAGAGGGGGAAGAATGATTTACTGTCTATATTTTGACTTAAACTTATCAACCAATTTAACCTTCGCAACGACATTTCATGTGCTTAGGCCTGGGCCCGGTTGCACAAAACACCTTAAGTTAAGTATTTCCCTTAAAGTCTGAGTTAAGGGTCCCCTAAGTGAAAGTCAGTTGCACAAACACCCTTAGAATTTCCCCTTAGGTTTTCCTTAAGGATTTCCCCTTAAATATTTAAGATTTTCCCTTAAAGTTAAGAAATCCCTTAAAGTTCTTTAAAATCGTTGCACAAAAGACCTTAACAACCAAGTTAAGGGAAAATATCTGAGGGACCGATATCGTCGCCTTAAGTCAGACATGGCTGAGTTTATGCACATTCAGCAACGTGATCAACGGATTCAAATAAGAGTTTTCCGCGACCGGGAGAACCCAATGGATAGGCACGCTTACCGACGAACCGTTAATTATTAATTATAGATTTGATAGACAATCCATATATGAATTATCCGACCGTCTCGAATTGGACCATGCTACAGGAGTTGTGCTCTCCCTGCCGTCTTGCAGCTGATGATTGCGCCAGGCACGGCGCCAGAAAATCAGCTTTGGATGGGCCAGAACATTTTTGGGTGGCACTTCATTAGACCTATAACATCAAGTCCTCATAACAAAACGTCTAATATTTACTCGAATATGTGCGTATATTCAGTGTTTCCTCATTGTGAAGATTCTCGGATGAAGTTGGCCGCGGGGTTAGGGTAGCCCATTCATTAATTTCCTCCCTCACAGTCTCGTCCATTGTCCCACCATCACCAAATGTTTTTATTGCCCTCAAACCCCACATTTATTTTGCTAACATGCATGAAGATGACAATGATCAATGATCCTCGCTGTGTTAATTATGACACTGGAGTTGTTTGGGAGTTGTTTTAGGAGCTCGAAAATGCAGGTGAGACACACGGCACTTCTCCAGTGCTTGCGCCATAGCCTATTATTATAATTCTTAAAATTCGCATTACCTCTTGACACTTCCAAAAACAACGCGGAAGAAACTAAAGATAAATGGAATGATATCACAAATACAAAATAGGCCTAATGCATGGGAAGTAGAGCCCACGTCTGCTATAGCACTATAAGAGAAGAGAGGAGAACGTTTGGAGCGGTGCTTAATTTGTAAAGAGGGAGGTCGAGGAGCGCGGAGTGGCTCCGGTGAAGAGAGGCGGGCGGGGCACATGTTGCGAACAACGCTATGCTCAGGTGCTGCCTGCGATATCCCAAGCACCCGGCTCATGTAGGCTATGCATGCAAGAAGATGTCATTTCAACCGCAACAATGCGACGATCAGAGCACACAATCACACTTTGAACCATTCAAGCCTATGCACGCACACAACTGTTGGAGCACAGTAGGCTATTCCATAACCAGACATCTGGTTCGACAATTAAGCCATGGACATATGGTGTTGTTCCTTCCTCGCTTGGACGGCAAGGTTTAAAAAAAATAATAAAAAAATGACCTCCCCCACTGTCCTCTTCACCATATTTCTCGAGTTTATGGTCGCGGTGGTCTCTTCCCATTGTTGCTGCTTCTTCGCGGCCGTTATTTGAGGGTTGAATTTGCTTTTTATTATGTTTTTTCTTTTGTTAAATTCCTCTAATAATACCACTTTCTCTTCCTCTGACCAGTTTGGCTTTCTAGCCTTACCATTGTCCATGTTTAGGCCTATAGATAAATAGCTACAGAATGGTTAACGATGTTTTGAGAAGAATATTCAAGAATGACTTTAAAAGTTTCCTTGGAAACAATAGAATTCTACCGTTGTAAACTCCTCTTTACTGTAGTAAATCCCTTAGGGCTTTCCCTTACCTAAGGGAAGGACTTAAGGCATTCTGTGCAACCCCCTTAAGTAGATCCCTTAGCTAAGGGAAAATGAGCCCTTAAGGGTCACACTTAAGGGAGAAAACTTAAGGTGTTTTGTGCAACCGGGCCCTGGTCTTAAGTCTTGATTGTGTTTGGCCATATAGCCTATTATAGCGTTCTAATCCAACAGAAGTGCAGCTGTGCGACCAGGAGAGATATCTTCGATGGGAAGGGGTAGACCAACTGTCATTGAGAACATTGACAGTTCTTACGATCAGCATCAGTTTCCCAGTTCATCTCCAGCCTTTAGGTGTATACCCGGACATATTGCTTTCCAACAATATCACTAATGTTCCAAATACACCAAAGTGAAATTTGTATTCAACATGCGTAAAACTTGGTATGGAGAGCGCGCGCTTCAGCTCATTACACTTGCCAGAATACGCAACAGTTTGCGTGAGAACACTGCTTTGGACCGTTTGCTCCCTAATGCATATTACTACATGTGAAAGGATATAATAGGTTATTGATTCCAGAGACTTTAGCCTTTATTTAGGCTATAAAGTTGAGTCCATAACATAAAGGGAACTTCACCTCTATTTTATAAGGCGGACGCACGATACAGGCCTAACCATCACGCGTGCTGCACATAGGCCTACTAGCCTGTACATCGCAAAAATGTTTTTCATCATTCTATTATTTTTCTGTTGTGTCTCTGGCTCCAGCTACTGTTCTGTGTGTCGTTTGGTAGCTAGACCTTTTCTGATGCGTTTCAGACGGCAAACTTTTTTTCCGGGTAAACAGAGGGGGAGGGGTCAGTCAAATGAAATTCAATAAACGAATAGCCAAATATCACAAATTGAAAAACGATCAAAACTTTTGTCATTTTTTATAATGCTATTATGGTATGAAGTAACACATGCAGAAAACAAAATACAGCCATTTCTGCTTGTATTGCTTTAATCAAAACAAGAAGTTGCACCCTTTTTTGAATTTCATATTTCATTCCAAAATAGAATAATGAATGAACGAAAAAGTACACGGACCGGCCTACCGGTAGGCTAATCTCTGTAGCATACCTGCCAGTGCTAACCTTGATTTTTTTTGTTTTGTTCGACTTTTGTTGTGCGAATGTGACTTCTGAAACGCAGCCGGTAAGTGCTTAAGTTGTAGTAGGCTGTCGGTATTTTTTTTTATTTCGGAATGTTTAGCGATTGGTTTGTAGCGTTCTGCTCGATGCCATGGTAGTTGGATGTCTCACCGTGTTTGCTGATAAAGTAGGCTTATCTCTGTAGCATACCTGCCAGTGCCAACATTGATTTTTTTTTTAAGCAGCAATCTGTCGTAGCGCAGCAATTCATGGCGCAACCTAGTCTACCTCCAAGTCAGAATAGTTGATGCAACGCAGCATCATGGCAAGTCTGAGTTCCTATCTGAGAGGCTACTTGAGCTTACATAGCCTGCTACACCAGACCAGTAGGCCTAGAGTAGAGGCATGAGGCAAATGGTTTATTTCACCAGATTCTCTTGGTCTTCACAGTACTTTGAACTACCATAGGCTACTTTATAACCCATATAAGGGAACATTTCATGGAAGATTTTATTTCACATTCATAATAGGCTACCAATAAAATGCTATTATATGGTGTGCTGGAAATCAGGCCTCTAAATTAACTTTATTCATCACCAGCCAATAGGCTAATATGACTGCATGTTTGACTAGTAAGATTAAGCCCAACAGTCATCACCTGTCAAGGTGGCTAGTAAGTTGTCCTATTTTCCAGCCAAGCTTTTGGTCACTTGGGAGGTGTTAAGGAGCTGGAATTGAGTATGAAATTGAGGCATTTTGCTGGGTTTTTTGTATGGCTGTAGAAGGTACATGTGTAACGGAGGCTAACTAGCAGAGTTGGCGTGGAACGTTGGTAAAACTCCCTCCGATAGCCTCATACAGTCTCATGTGTCTCCCATTGCCGAACCGGTGTAGTTGAAGAGGTTGCACGTTCGATCCCCGAGGGGGACGAACAGGTGCAAGATGACCTCCGTCACACATGTACATGATGGGGAAAATGTATTTGATGAGCTATACAGCCATTTTTTTCTGGTCCCACTATTTGGCATGTGTTTCAGTTAAATGAGCATTGTGGTTTTATCCACCAGTCAGAAGTTATGGGCCAAACAATTCAGCCGTTTTGAAAGTGTTGTAGCTTCGCGTTATGGGGATATACTAAATGACATACATGCTATTTTAAGTTGGCTAAGGAACACTGCATATGATATAATTTTGAAAATCAACATGGGTCCGAGTGGGATTCATACTCACAACCTCCATATCTCTAATCCAGCACCTTTGCCATTGACACTAAATAACATGCATGCTTCATGGCACATGCTTCATGCTGACACTAAATAGCATCATTTTGAAAATCAACATGGGTCCGAGTGGGATTTGAACTCAATCTCCATATCTCCAATTCAGCACCTTTGCCATTGATACTAATGACATAAGTTACATACTCTGCAAGCCTGCGTAATTAATAATTACAGATTATGGCGTCATTATCGGGATGCATTATTCCCATAAAGGCGAAGGGCTCTCCGCCTACTGGTTAACCACTATCTACAGGTTAACTTGCAGGCTTTACTTTTTATAAACCACACCACGTTCCAAAATATTATGCATATGACCGTTTTCACTGATTTCCCTAAATAGTCAATATGAATAACAGTCATCATATTTTTTTCAAGTCATCAACCATTAGAGTGCAAACGAAATGTTTTTGAACGAACCTTCCAATGATAAGGGTTTAATTTTTTTTTTTAATAAATAGAATAAAATGGCCTGTTCCAAATTATGATGCAAAACGAAGTTTCTAAACTTTTTGTTGTTGCATCCCTATGAAGAAGCATCAATGTAGTTTCAAGGCTTGTGAATCTTAGTAACCCGAAAGCTTAGTAGCCTGGGCACAAGTAACATTTTCTTGTTTTTAATGTTAGGCATTTATATTTTGAGAAAAAAATGGTTTGCAACCGATGCTTATGAACTGTCTGTATTTTTTTAGGGGAGATGATATGCTCAGATTGATAATTCCAATTGTCATTTTATTTATAACTCTTACCTACAATCTTGTAAATTACGCTGGCTTGTGGTTATTCAATCTGGTTTGTAGTCTAACATTGCTAAGTTTATTTTTTAACTACTGTACACATGGTCGCACATTTCCTGCATGCTTGCGCATGAGCATTTTTGCACATTTCTGTAAAACTAATTTCTTTTCTTTGTCTGCATGTGTCCCTCCAGGGTTTTCACCTAAGGAAAAGACAAAACCACAACTCCCGAACTGTTTCCTTGTGCACTGAACTTCAATAAAAAAGAGGAAAACCCAGTGCTGATATACACTTGACGGCGAAAGACCAACGCACCATTGGAAACCTACGACTGCCAGTTCATCCCGGCTGCACCAGTGAGCTGTCTGCCAGCGGACCACCGCTGACCAGTGATGCTACTGACCAGTGGACAACCTCCTGCTGCCAGTGACCAAGATGCAGTTCACACCACAACCCAACAGAGAGAAAACACTTCACATAGGGGCCTGGAGGATAAAGCTTGAAGAAGAAAAAAGAAAAAACTGGAAAACAGGTCCTGCTTCATCTCCCCCCCCTGACATTCAGGAGCCTTATAACCACTCTTTATATCCATGCAACTGTCCCGATCAGCCGTCTTAGACTGCTGAAGCACCTTTCATCCAATAGCTCTTGTACTGCTGCTATTGTGGGTGGGGGAGTTCTGGACTTGCTCTGTGCGTTGTCCTGGACTGCAGTTTGGTGTTGGGCCTTCAGCTGACTTCGGGAAAGTACTGCAGTGAATGTTTTCTTCTGCAGTTCTAGTGACATTGTCTCTTGCTTATGCAGTAATGTCTTTTACTGACTTCAAATTCAAATTTCGTTATTAGAGGATAGCCTCTTGAGATAAAAATCTTGACTTTGCTTGCTACTGAAGGAACTGCACACCGCATTGCCACTTAGAACTTCAGTTAGGTCTTCAGGACTGGCCTGATGTCTGCTATGTTCACAGCACCTGGAATGCATCACCAATCTCAGTCAGTGCTGCTCTGGATTTTGCCAACTCCGTTTCCGTAGGTGGTTTGGCATCCATAACTTTCATGCTGTATGGCACCCGAGATCGTCTGGCTGGTTACCAGGTGATGCCACTTCTTGACCTTGATTCGGCAGTGCTTTTGGAAGTAGGTCTTCAGCTGTGCTTCAAAGACATCTTTGCCTTGACTGGGTCACCCTTGTGGTCAAGAGGGTTCAGCTTGGCCTTGGCCTCACGATGACACCGTGCCTACAGCTCCACCGCAGGTACAGCACAATACTAGTAGAGTAGCGTAGAGAGGTAGAGGCTTGGCTTAACAGCTCTCTTCTGGTGAGTGATTCTCTCACTGTCTCTCAGCAAGTTCTGGCCGAAGCACATTTCTTTTTTCTTCTTGGAGAAGTTGATCTCCGCTGATGTTTGAGATCTGAGGTGAATTCTGGATACTGTGGGCATATTCCCCGGGGGGCTGGTCCTGATGGCCTGGCTGGGGGTTCAGAGTGGTGGTCTGGTCTGCGCTTCCTTCTGCCACCTTGGGGTGGGTGGCCAGCAGGGTCAGTGGAATGCCTTACTGCGTAGACGGGGGGCAGTGTCGCTGGAGTGTGGAGGAGGGCATTCACTGCAGTGCTCGCCTGGGCTCAGCTAAGGCCACGTCACCCAGTTGCGATCCGGAATGGTGTGTGGTCCAGGTTTGGGGCTGCGTCGCCAGCAGTGGCAGCAGTGCAGGAGCTGTTGGCCGAAGGGCGCTTCGGATGTCTGGGTCAACTAGTCAGGGCAGTTGCATGGACATGGGGAGCGGCTGTGGGACTCCTGAGTGTTGGGAGGGGGAATGGGGGCAGTGCCTTCATCCAGCACCGTCACTGACAGCGAGGGGGAGGGTGTCAATTTCCTGGAGAGATTTCAGAACAGTTGACAACACCACCTACCCCCTCAAAAGACTGCAAGAAATGCAAACACAAGTCAGTCAGCTTTTAAGTCCTGGAGCTAACTTACAGGCCTGAACCTCTTCATCCATAGCAAGTGGCACACTGCAAGAAGATATGTTGCTGTTGGAGATGTAGTGAAGTTCTCCGAACAAAATGCATTACGGGGACAATTCAAGTTCGCAAGAGTGGTCAATGTGACAAGTCCAAAGGCATTGTCCGGGATGTCCATGTGAAATTCCCTCCAAGTAGATGTGCTCAAGTGAAGATTCCAAAGCAAACCAAAAAGTCCTGGGACCCACAAGGTACCACACTGTATCGGGATGTACAACGGCTCTTCGTCCCAGTTAGCAGGGTCACACCATTCCAATATCGAGTGGGAAGTGTCGTGGCAGGTGGTGTCTGGGCACTGGCTCGCTGATTGACAATCTCCACAGGTCCTTGTTGCATGTGTGGGGTGAGTAAAAAGTCAATGTAACATTTGTTTTTTAACCTGAGTGAATGCCCTTAAATAGTGTACTTTCAGTGTCACATTGGTGTCAGAGATATACGGATGAACACTAAAGATCTATTTTGATCTCTCTCTCTCTCTCTCTCTCTCTCTCTCTCTCTCTCTCTCTCTCTCTGTGTCTATAGCTCCAACTTGGCATCAGCATGGGCATATGCATTTTCTTTGTGATGGATGAGAGGAAAAACCGATTTATGGGTTCTGCATTGGCTTCTTTGTCACCATGGCACACCTCATGGGAGTGAGTATCACACAGTTGCACTCATGCAGTCACATTGCTCCCACTTTCTCATAGTCCAACATTCTCCCTCTATTTTGACACACTTGTTTATAAACTGAGTCGCCAGGGCAGAGTTCTCAACGGGTCGGGTCAGCCCGACAAACCTGACGGCCCCTTGGGTTCGGGCCGGGTTCGGGTCGAAAATATAAGCATATGGCTCGGGTCGGTTCGGTCCGCGGGCTCAATCTTTTCCGCCCAGTGAAAAAAAAAAAAAAATCAGTTCTGCTGTTTACCGTGAATCATGGCGAATTTCCCCTTGATGGGTCAGTAGCCTAAAGCTAGGCCTATCTATCTAAATATATGTAGGCCTGCGTAACGAAGGTCTGGCAGGCTGCTGCATGCAACGTTGCGCGCAGTGCTTAATTTGTAAATGACAACCGGAATGCAAAACAAACATGACATCACAGCGATGATGAGTTGGACAGAGGTCCCTGAACGCACAGAAAAACTACACTGGCTACAATTACGCAAACGAATAAAAACGGGGAAAAAAATCTTAGATGCAATTTTAACGATATTGAGTCCCATGTCAGCTCATGGAACCATACTTTTGTTTCTTAATACAAGGGACGGTTGGCAATCCAATGGCTATTTTAAACAACAGCCATAGTAGCCTATTTAATACTGTAATGACAACAACCAATATTTTTAGTTTGATCGCTAACTTTATGCTTAGTAGTCTCAGCAAATGCAGTGCATGGAAATTATGCTTATGAGGTGAAACGAAGCCGAAGCAGTCTTCTATGGAAAGGAGTGACAGTGGCTTTCCAATTAGGCTATCCTTTCCCCGTATTCACACAACGTTGGCATATGCGTATTAAACGTTAAATCCACGCTTTGTTGGCGACTTTGTTGCATATAATTTGGCTAATCCGCATGTGCTGTTGCGATATGCCACTTCACTATTTAAATGGCTCGTGCACCGATGGTAAGCGAGCGGCAGCGAAGACGGCGATTTTTCCGGTAGACTTGACTTTTCACACTGACTGTCTGCTCGCGCTTCGGTCTGGTTGAAAATCCCCCCAGCCAATGTTTTATTTGGAGCGTGTAGGCCCTGTTTGAATGAAATATCACATTGTCTTTGCTGTTTTCGTGCTGTTTTCGACTTGTAAGCAACTGTCGGGAAGGAAAGTCGCGCACACACATGGGAGCGCTCGCCAGCCGAGGAAGATCTCATCCTCTCACCTGCTATCTATCTTTTTTACTACATGGCTTATCCATGCATCAACCGTAGCCCAGGTGCCACTAGAAATTAGTAGGCTATGTCCAAAACCTTGTGTGCCGACCAAAATTTGATGAAACTTTTAAACAATGTTTGGCACAGCCAGGCTTTCCATCTCATCCGCGCATATGAACAAACAAGGAGGGAGGGGCAACTTCACGTAGCCTACATTTAATCAGACACTCGGGATGGAAATGTAGTAAGCCTACATTTAGAAGTCAAAACAAAAGGATAGATTGTTGTTGCCGTGAAGCATGAGGCGGTTAGGCCTATTGAAATCACGCTGTGGATGATTCTGCTTAAATAGCAAGAACGTAAGTTTCCCCATTTTATATTATGTTTCTATTGTGGAAAATATCTTTTCACTCATTTACTGCACATAAGTGCCCTTAAAGACCCACCACAACCCGTCATTCTCCATAGGATAACGTGGGGAAACTCGACCCCCGACTTCGGGCCTCGGTCCGGGTTCGGTTAGATAATTCCAGTGATGTGTCGGGTAACATCGGGCTCGGGCTTTAAAAGCCACGGGCCGGGTAGGGTCGGGTTGACATTTTCAGGCCCGTTGAGAACTCTACGCCAGGGCCCACCAGGTGCAGTGAGAATAAGTATTTCAAACCTTGCTGCTTTTGTTGCTCAGCTTTGGTATGGACATTCTAACTCACCAGAAATAAAACCCCATTGAAAATGACAACTGAAAAATTATTCAAAGATCTGAAAGATCTGTGACCATAACATTATTTTGGTCTAGGCTCAAACTGCTGCACGTGTTGGCAACAGTGCTGAATGTAGCTGAACTCTTGTACTTAAACTGTGCTCAAATGTGCACTTCGTGCTGAAGTGCTGTCGGCATTCAAAGACAGAACGTTGGAATGTAGCTGCTGCTGGCTTGAACTGTGTCTGCTCTATGAAATCAACTGTAGAAAAAGCTCCGATTTTGTTGAACTAGATAGATTAAAAAAAAAAAATCAATGGGAAGCATCATGGGATGGGGCTTTGTCTTTGTGCAATGTCATGTTGTCCAAGTCAAGTCTATTGGTGTTCAAGCCCAAGTCAAGTCACAGGTCTTTTGACATTTTGTCAAGTCATCATATTAATGACTCGAGTTGGACTTGAGTCCATGTCACGTGACTCGAGTCCACGAGCAGAGTAGAGCATACGTTTTGCCTTCATCAGTGTTGCGTGTGCTCACCTGTGCACTGATGAAGGCAGAACCCTGAAACGCCTGCTCTACTCTGCTTTCAGGACAAAAAAAACTCCTTGTGCTTGATATTACTGTCTTATTCAGTGTGGAAACCTGCTCTCTTCCTTGAAGTTTTTTACATTACATTTTATATTCAACTCTGAACACTTTTTGTTTCTTTCAGATGTCCTACACTGGAGCTGACATGTACCCTGCCAGATCCTTCACCCCTGCTGTGCTCAAGAGGAACTTCATGAACCACTGGGTTAGAAAAAATATCTACAATTGATGCATTAAAATTGTGCAGTGTCAGGGACTGTTAGTGTGTCGAAGTATTCAGTTAATTACATTATTTATTGGTGTTTTGCAGAAGTCACCATGCATTGCATATCTTAAGATTATTTTGTCTTGCTTCACTGTCTCTGCAGATTACATGTAACTATAATATTTTTTTTTGTTCTTCCCTCCTCGTACAGTTGTACTAGGCTGGTTTCATGAGCTGTGGCACAATGGGCGCCATCATGTACGACTTCATGCTCTCCCTCTGCACCCTGGAAGGCAGCCGTCCCCTGGAGGTGCACCAACAGGACACCTGCAGGGAGCCCATCAAGCTCAACACCCAGGCCCTATAAGTCTGCTGCCCAACCAGGGGAAGCAAGAGCCAGCCAGCCTCCATCCATCCTCGCTGCGTTGTGTGAGTAAAAAGTATGAGATGCACCGGATCCTGTTCCAGTTCCGGATCCGGCAGGATAATAGGGTTTTTCACAGGATCCGGGTCCGGCAGGATCTTAAGCAGTGGATCCGGTATCTGGCATGTTACCTAAAAATCAGGGTCTGGTGCATCTCTAGCCTAGGCTTTTCAGTCAGTCTTTCACAACCCCAATCACTGCATGGCGTGAAAGCCCTTTGAAAGCGGCCGTTGCAGGCAGTGTGGCAATAAGCCAATGAATTTAAAAAGTAGTTTGAGCCAACGTAATAAAAAGGGCCCACGTGTGCGAGTAGACTATGTTTCAACCCTTTTGTAGGATCCGGTATCCGGTTCCAGATCCGGCAAGATCTTAAACAGTGGATCCGGTATCCGGCAGGATCCTAAAAATCAGGATCCGGTGTATCTCTAGTAAAAAGCCTATGTAACATTTATGTTAACGTTAATGTTTTTAACCTAAGATAATTCCCGTAAATACTCTACTTCCAGTGCCACATTGTATTCAGATCTCTCTCTCTCTCTCTCTCTCTCAGGAGGTCTTCCTGACCATGCGACTGGTCATCTGCATCTTATCTGTGGTGGATGTCGGGAGGAATGGATGCATGGGCTCCGCTGCCATGGCCATTGGCTTCTGTCACCATGGCACACCTCATGAGAGTGAGTGTCACACACATACACTCACATATCCTGCTGACAGACAAATAAACAGACAGACAAACCAAAGCGACCGAAAACATAACTTGGAGATGGAGATAATTGATATTCTTTAAAATTATTTTCCGGATTTTCCTTTTGATGTTCTGCCTCTGTGTTAATCTATAACTATAACGGTAGGTGCATTCTGATTATGTGTTTTTGACAAACAAATTCAGCAAGGGATCAAATACTTTTTCAATGTGCGAACCGGCTCTCCTCTCACCCTTGAAGTAAGCACATGTGTGGCCCCAAATAGAACAGTTCAATACATCTAGGCCGCAATAATTTACTGCTTCCTTATTTCTTTACATTAAAGCTAATACTCAACTATGAACACTGTTTGTTTCAGATATTCTACACTGGAGCTGAATTGAACCCTGACAGATCCTTCACCCCTGCTATGTTCAAGAGGAATTTCATGAACCACTGGGTAAGATTTTTTTTTTTACAAATTATGCATTAAAGGCCAACTTCCGATAAAACTCAGTTTTACTCACTCCTTTCGAAGATCGGACGGTCACCCCAAGTTAAACTCACTTGCAAGGCTCTCATAGCGGTGCGTCAACTCTCCTGGCTGTGTTTCCCGGTGTTTCCCAATTTACATCAATAATGCAGAGAAACGAGCGAATCACGAAAGCCTTTCTGTGTTTCGTCACGTCGAAAGAAGGCGTTGCCCACAAAGGTTTATATCGACCCATTTATCTAAAAACATGTCGAGTAATTTTTTTCTGCTTGTTTTCAAAACAAGCAACGTCTGGTGGTCCGAAACATAGCTTAGCTTAGCTATCAGCTGGTTGCTACTCTCAGGTACACACACAGCACAAAGCCTCATACATAAAGCCTGCTCACTCCGGTTGCTCCGTGCCTACAGCTCGCCTAGGGGTCGCTGTCGAAAGAGCACAGCCCTGAATGGAGCCTGCACGCCTCCGTTGGCGCCCCTATAGTGCAGTACCATCCGGGGAAGTGGCGACTCTGTTTCCCATTACATTCTCTCCCAAGGCTGGAGGACTGAGCCAATCAGAGACGCGTTTATTTGAGAGCAGGAGGAGTGAGCCAATCAGAGACGCATTTCCACGAGAAACACGGAACACTCTCTCGTTTCTCCACAAGCCACCTTGCCAGCTTGCAAAAACGTCTTGAAACAAAGCAACCAGAACGTTTTTTAAAACAGGACCAACGCGTAACACATTCAATAACAATTGGGAACACGGCAATGTTAATTAAATTACGTTGAGAGGCGATCTTTAAAAATGTGTGTATACCTTCCCATTGTTTGTAAACTACTTTTAGGTCAGGTAGAACTATGTGGTCTGCAGTGGTCTAAAGGGGCAGTGAACTATGTGGTCTAAAGGGGCAATATGTAGGATTAAAAGTTAAATTAATCACTGTCCTCACAGCCGATGCTTATTTGAGTTAATGGTAAGTGAACGATGACTCGTGACCACTTTCTCAGTCCGCTGTCAGAGAACTCTGAATGTAACTTTTGACTGAGCGACCCAAGCGATTGTCATTGGAAACACTTCTGATATGAAAGATTTGCTTTATATACCGCCAGATATGTATTCACATCATTATCAACTGCTGGAATTCTGTGATGAAAATCACAGTGAGCTTAGTTCAATAGCATTTTTTTTATGACTGTGCGGTGCCCGTGTCGTGCCTGTCTCAAAATCTACACAAACTATATAATACTACATTGTGCCCTTTTAAGATTGTTCTGTCTTGCTCCGATGTCTCTGCAGCTCACATGTAACTATAATATGGTTTCTGTTCACCCCTCCTCATGCAGGCAGTCTGGGCAGGTCCCATGCTCTGTGGTGCTCTGGGTGCCGTCATGTACGACTTCATGCTCTTCCCCCGCATTTGTGGCCTGGCCGAGAGAATAGCCACCCTGAAAGGCAACTGGCCTCTGGAGTAGGACATCTACGGGGAGCTCATCAAGGTCAAGACCCAGGCCCAATACCGTAACCCTGCCACCAAGCCAGGAGATGTAAGGACCAGACTTATTATAGTAGCCCCCTGCTTCCAACAACCCAGATCTTCTCCTCCCAGCAATCCAGCTCTCCTCCTCCCAGTAACCCAGCTCTCCTCCTCAACCCCCCGCTCCCCCGCCCTGTCACCAACAACACCAACAATCAAAGACTAACATGTTCCCTATCTAAGCCCCCCACCACCATCATGCATATAGTTTGAGGTCTGTGTATGTGTACAGTGTGTATGTGTACGGTATGTATGTGTACTTCGCTCACACTGAAAAACTAATTCTAACCATCGCCACAGAGGGAAACGTGCACTCAAGGGGCGAAAAGGAGACCTATGAACAAGCCAACTAACACAATCAAGACAGACCTTGCACATCAGGAAGGAAGGAATAAATACACACTGTCACTTGTCAGTGTAGGGGGGTGGGGGGATTTAAGGATTAATTCAAGCTCGCAAGAGTGGTCAACGTGACTGCTCCTAAGGCATTGTCCGGGATGGGCATTGTCCGGGATGTCCATATGAAATTCCCCTCAAGTGGATGTGCTCATGTGAAGATTCCAAAGCAAACCTGAAGTCCTGGTGACCCACAAGGTGCCACACTATCGGGATGTACAACGGCTCATCGTACTCCTCCCAGTAGAGGAACAAGTTAGCAGACACCAGCTCGCCTGATGGGTGCGATCTTCCCATGTCGTGCCATGCCAAGATCGAGTGGGAGGTGTTGCGGTGGTCCATGCCTGGGCACGGTCTTGCTTTGATTGACAGCCCACATAGTTTCTCGCTGCGTAGTGAGTATTATTCATTTATGTTTTAAGAGAATATCCTGAAATACTGTACTTTCAGTGTCACATTGTTGTCAGATGAATAATGCGGAGACCATCTCTCTCTCTCTCTCTCTCTCTCTCTCTCTCTCTCTCTCTCTCTCTCTCTCTCTCTCTGTCTCTATATAGCTCCAGCTGGGCATGGAGGTCTCCTTGAGCTGTTCATCTGCATCTTCTCTGTGATGGATGAGAGGAGGAATGGATGTAAGGGCTCTGCTGTCATGGCCATTGGCTTCTGTCACCATGGCACACCTCATGAGAGTGAGTGTCACACTCCTATTGCTCCCTCTGTTTCATAGCATATAAACAGGTGTGTCAAAATAGGGGGACAACGTTGGACTGAGTCACCAGGTACAGTGAGAATAATAAGCATTTCATCCCTCACTGACTTTGTTGGTTTGCGTACTAATAAAGAAATTAATACTCATTTTAATAGTAGGTGTATTCTAACATAAAGAGACAGAATATCAGAATATCCCCTGCCAACTATTAAGAATTCTGGTCCCACAGGCCAGATAGGCACTTCCAATCAACGTGTCAATCTGAATAAAAGACTCCTGTAAATGGTCACCAGCATCCTATCAGTCAGACAGTAAGGTCAAGCAACAGGAGCTTTTTCTGACAATCTTATTCAATATGCGAACCTGCTCTCTCCCTTGAACTGTTCTATTTGGAGCCACACACGTGCGTAATGTTGCACTCTGGATGTGTAGAGAAATATCTTGCCTCTTTACTTTTTATGTTAAAGCTAATACTCTAACACACCTCAAAGGCTTCTTTGCTAATACTCTGAACACTGTTTCTTTCAGATCTTCTACACTGGAGCTGAAATGAAGCTTGCCAAATCTTTCACGCTTGCCATGTTCAAGAGGAACTTCATGAACCACTGGGTAAGAAAAATATATGCATTGAAAACATGCTTATACCCTCCTATTATTTGAAAACTACTTTCATGTCATATATACAGTACATAGTTCGATTTACGGGGGGTCTGACACCCCTGATTGGGACTTGATACCCCCCAAATGGGACTACATTACATTTTTGGGGTGTACTGAAAAAAGAGGTAGTATTAAAATCAGTTGTTGAAAAAGTCTTGTTACTTAGTATTCAATGAATAACCAAATAAAAAATGGGTTTTGGAACACCCCTTCAATGGACTGTATCACCAGCGGAAGTTTCGCATCGATGTTCTGTCTTGTTCCGATGTCTCTGCAGCCTACATGTAACTACAATATGGTTTCTGTTCTTCCCTCCTCCTGCAGGTGTACTGGGTGGGTTCCATGATCTGTGGTGCTATGGGCGCCGTCCTGTGCCGAGAGGGTAGCCACCCTGAAAGGCAGCCGGCCTCTGGAGCAGGACACCGGTGGGGAGCCCATCAAGCTCAAGACCCAGTCCCTATACCGTAATCCTGCCATCAAGCCAGGAGACGCAAGGGCCAGCCAGAATTGTTATAGTAGACCCCTGCTTCCAACAACCCAGCTCTTCTCCTCCCAGCAACTCGGCTCTCCTGCTCCTCCCAGCAACCCAGCTCTCCTCCTCCTCCCAGCAACCCAGCTCCCCTCCTCCTCCCAGCAACCCAGCTCTTCTCCTCCCAGCAACTCGGCTCTCCTGCTCCTCCCAGCAACCCAGCTCTCCTCCTCCTCTTCCTCATCCACATAACATGTGTGTGTGTGCGCGTGCAGAACGTGATTGTGTGCGCAGAACGTGTGTGTGTGTGTGCGCGCGCGCAGAACGTGTGTGTGTGCGTGCGTGTGTGTGCAGAACGTGTGGGTGTGTGTGTGTGCAGAACGTGTGTGTGTGTGTGCGTGTGTGTGTGTGCAGAACGTGTGTGTGCAGAACGTGTGTGCGTGTGCAGAACGTGTGTGCGTGTGCAGATCGTGTGTGTGTGCGCGCAGAACGTGTGTGTGCGCGCAGAACGTGTGTGTGTGCGCAGAACGTGTGTGTGTGTGTGTGCAGAACGTGTGTGTGTGTGCGCAGAACGTGTGTGTGTGTGTGTGCGCAGAACGTGCATGCGTGTGTGTGCAGTGCGTGCATGTGTGTGCAGAACGTGCGTGTGTGTGAGTGCAGAACGTGCGTGTGTGTGGCTCGTGTGTCGACTGCTGCTGCTGTTGGTGGTGGAGTTCTAGACTTCGGCTGTGCATTGTTCTGGACTGCAATTGGGTGTTGTGCCTTCAGCTGACTTTGGGTGAGTACGGCATTGAATGTTTTCTTCAGCATTCTAGTGACATTGTCTCTTGCTTGTTTAGCAATGTATTTTACTGACTTCCTTGGCCACTGAAGGAACTGTTTACCACACTGCCACTTGGAACTTCAGTTAGGTCTTCAGGACTTGCCTGATGTTCTCTGCTATATTCACAGCACCTGGAATCCATCACCAATCTCAGTCACTGCTGCTCTGGATATTGCCAACTCCCGTTTGCGTAGAAGGTTTGGCATCCATAACTTTCACGCTGCATCGCACCTGAGATCGTCTGGCTTCTTGACGTTTATTCGGCAGTGCTTGTGGAAGTAGTTCTTCATCCATACTGCAAACACTGCTATACACATCTTCTCTCTTGACTACAACGGTGACCGTGTCAAGGCGTTCAGCTTGGCCTCGGCCTCAACCATCCTCACAAAGGCACCATGGCTGCAGCTCCACTGCAGGTAGAGTAGAGTAGAGTAGAGTAGAAGCTTGGCTTAACACCTCTCTTCTGGTGTTGGTTCTTTCACTCTCCCAGAAAGTTCTGGTCAAGGCACATTTCTTTCTTCTTCTTGGAGAAATTGATCTCCGTTGACGTCTGAGATTGGTGGGAAACTCTTGGTATTGTGGACATGGCGGGTGTAGTCACCCGGGGGGCCAGTCCTGATGTCCTGGCTGGGGGTTCAGAGTGTCGGTTGGGTCCGCGGTTCCTTCAGCTTGCCAACAGGGTCAGTAGAATGCCTTACTGCACAGGCATGAGGCAGTGTCACTGGAGTGCGGAGGGAGGCATTCAGTGCAGTGCTCACCCGGGCTCAGTTGGGGGCATTGCACCCGGTTGTGGTGCGCAACGGCGTGTGGTCTGGATCATGGGCTCCATTGCCAGCAGTGGCAGTGTTCAGCGTGTTTGAGAGGGTGTGGGCTTGTGTAAGTGGTATGTGTGAGAGTGCGTATATCACGTGTGTTTATCTTTGCTTGCGTGTGTGTATGAGAGAGAGAGAGAGAGAGAGAGAGAGACCGACAAACTGAGACTGAATTTTCCCAGCTGCTTTTTATTTTGTTTCATTATCAAATGCCAAATAATACATGTTTTTCTGATTTGTATTATTATTTGTATTGCATTCCATCTGTATTTGCCATGATATTAAATTGACTTTGGCTTTGTGTGATGGTTCAGGTTTTATTTTTATTGATTTTTTTGGTGGTACAGAAACGCAGATAAGATTATTTTTTTTAAGAGACAACTGGGCTGAAGTCTGAATCTTTGAGCTAGTCCATACTGTCCTACAATATCAGAACGCAGTATCTTGAAAATGGGTTTAGACAGGAAATTGACTTTAAAATACCTTCTTTTTCTTGTGTTAAAAAATGTTGGTCCAACTTGGTCCCGTTTCAGGAAAAAACGATATAAACTGATTATAAGTTACTGCGCTTTTTGGTTTTAGGAGGTTACGTTGTTCTAGCCAAGAACGCAGTATAACGCGCATTATACTGCACTTCTCCATTGACACCGTGGTTTTGGTGTAGACAGTAATACCACAACAGAATGCAGTATAATGATTTTTCAGCTAAAAAGTAATGAGAATGTTGGGTTTTTTTTGCTTTTTTCTTGTGTGCATACATTTCCACCATAAAAAAAGTATTATATGGAAGTGTCATCAACACTTTACCTCCAACACAATTGCGTGGCCAGAAAGGAAACTTAAAAGCCTTTTTTCTCGGTTTGCTATTTTGAATTATACTGCGTTCTGAAATTGTAGGGCAGCATACACCACAGACTGGCATACCGTATTTATTTCCATTTTTAAAAAAATGCATATATTTGAAGGGAAAAGATAAAATACAATTTCAGGACACAGAACACAAACTTTTAAAAAATAAAAAAAATCTAAGGGTTGTATTGAATCAAAACTTGGCATAGCAGAACTTTGACACAGACACACAAGAGCCTATTGGTCAATATTCATGTAATTAAAAAGATCCAATAACTGCATATTCTAGGGTCTGACTGCACCACATGGAGTTAAAAAAGGTAGTGACTTAGTGGCCAAGCTTAGTGCATCCACTGCATATCACTTACTGTGTCAAATAACTTTTTCAGTACATTGTCGTCTCTGGTTTAATTGGCATGTCCCAGTCATTAATGTAATGCATGGCAAAGGGTAAAATGTATTTGCTCAATCTAGTGGTGGTTTTGGGAGAAACAGGCCAAGAGGTTTTACGGCACTACACTACTACAAAAACTACTAGACAGTTCCCTCTAACGTTATAAAGAATCAAGTTGGCTTTTTTCCCTTTTTTATTAGATGGCTTCGTGTTGCATTTTCATGTTTGCTTGAGGATTCGGACTTAACTGTAGAACAGTCTCCTCCCTGGAAATGCAGTCCTTGAGTGGTCCGCAGCAGCCCTATGGTTAAAGGGGCATTCCACCTGTGCAGACATGAATATGTAATAAAAGTGGGTCATATATGTAGTAGAATAGTAGCATAAATTTGTAATTTGGTGCCGCCTTGGCCGAGAAAAGGCAGAAAATGACTTTTTAGTGCTTGTGGATTTGTGACAATCCCCATAATGCATTGCAATGCTCAAGTTCCACAGGCCACACCCATGCAGCTCTGCCAGTAGGCGCGATCGATTTGTCGTCAACGCATGCATGCACAATTAGACAGCAATGCACCCTGGATGAAGATGCTGCATGACGGTTAGATTTCCTGTCAAACTTCCAAATTTCGGTGATGTTGCGTCGACGAGGTGACATGTCACATGGTGTCAAACTATCGCGGGATGAATGCGACTGCAGTCAGATCTTGCAACCTCTGCAGTTGCTTATCCCCTTCAACGCTCGTCTGCGGACTGCCTCCGAGGTCACGCGCCCATGAACTGGTTGGTCAACAACTCACGTGTGTATATGGGTCTTGTCTCACACCTCTACACAAGTTTGCGCAGGTCCCCACTTCAGCTCCTCCTCACTGCCTGTCCCCCCACTCACGTCCCCCCACAAACGTGGTGTGTTAGTAGAGCAAACTGGTGCGAGCTCATCGTCTCGTTCATATTTGTGGCCGACTTTAAATGCTCTGTATTTAATAACACCCACATCGTGACAAGTTCTCGCTCACGTGCTTCGTCAATGTTGATCGACAGCAACGAAGTCGTATTCGCCTAGTGACTAACTGGAGCCTCAATGCCAGTGATTTCAAAAGCACTGGTACACTGATCTGTGATAGGTTAGCGCATTAGGTCCAACCCCTTATGGGCGGGGTTGAAAGGGTGGGAAAAAGGCTTGTAAAAATCGTCATTTTGCATCATTGTAGGAGGAAGTGTAAGAGAGGTGAATTTCTGTTGAGACTACATCATTGTAGGAGGAAGTGTTAAGAGGTGAATACGGATTTCTCCTGTCTCAGGGGGAATTGAGAGTGTCTTGCACGACCATTCAAAAGTATGACTGGGTGTCTAGCAATTGGAAGCCTAATGCAAATGGGTGGAGTGTCCCTTTAAGAATCCCTGGTCTACAGGAACCAAAGTTGGGCCGCGCTCACAACCTCCAGGGCCGCAGATAACTTTCAGTTTCGCACCAGTGGGCTGCGAGGGCCGTGGGACCGCTAGTTATTGTCAAGTGTGCGTCTTTTCCCTCAAACGCAATTCTGTCAACGCAATGACCACACCCCGTGTTCTTTTTTGTTGGGCAAGGCAAGTTTATTTGTATAGCGCATTTCATACACAGGTGCAACTCAATGTGCTTCACAAAATTAACAAATGCAAAAAGAAAGGAAACAGGGAAGAAAGAAGGAAATAAATTAGAGTCAAAGAGCATTTAAAACAAGGCAAAATGATAATAATAATAAAAAAACATAAAAATAAAATATACATAAAAATAAAAAATAAGAATTTAAGCTAGGGGAAAGCATCTGAGAACAGCTTTGTCTTGAGTCAGATTTAAAGCTATCAATAGTGGGTGCATTTTTTACGTCATCTGGAAGCTGGTTCCAAAGCTTTGAAGCATAGAAGCTAAAGGCTGCCTCTCCACACTTTGTTTTGACTTTTGGAATCACCAGTAAATTCTTCTCTGTTGACCCTAGTGACCTGGTTGGTGCATACAGCTGAAACATATCCAGTAGATATGCGGGTCCCATTCCATTTAATGATTTAAACACAAGTAGCATTGCCTTAAAATCAATTATGTAGCTTAGTGGGAGCCAATGCTGCGATCTTAAAATTGGAGTAATGTGGTCGAACTTCCTTGTTTTTGTAAGAACCCTTGCTGCTGCATTTTGTACAAGTTGAAGCTGTTTGATAGTCTTTTTACAGGCCTCCCCAAAAAGACTGTTACAGTAATCAATCTTACTAGAAATGAAGGCATGTATTAGCTTCTTCAGATCATGTTTAGACATAAGGCCCCCAAGAGACGTTTTTTATGTGATAAAATGCAGACTTAGTAATAGCTTTCATGTGACTGGTGAAGTTTAGGTCACTGTGAGGACCCCAAGATTTTTAACTGAATCCTTTGCTTTCAGTCCCTTCGTTTCAAGGATAGTAGCAATCTCTCTCTCCTCTCTTTTCCCAAATATAATTACTTCAGGGGAGAGATTCATTAAGAAAAAGATAGCAACACAGCCTGTGATGATAACACACTTTGCAGTGGGCTATTTGGAAAAAGAGAAATTACCTTGTGGCAGGTGTTCTATGTGCTAAATTGACATAAAATAAGCAAGGCAACTCAAGAGGACGTGTATCTTGCGACAAGCATGTCACGGGCCTTAATCTCATTACAGGACAGGATAACTATCAACTTACAATTTCCTTGTAATTACTGACTTTGGAGTTGGGTAATTATCCAGAGCAGTGCATTTCACAATGGAAGTACAGTGGACTGCTTAACATGTGATCCATCATTTGTTAGTGTTACTGTATGGGCGTCGCACCCCTTGGTTTCGCTTGGTAATTAAAGCAGGTGCGTGTGATTGAGGGTTGAGCGAATTATCACAAAGAGAATTTTTAAACATTTTGATATCCAAGGCTTTTTGCATGACGTGTTCTCAGTTGACTGGGACAGGTTGATGTTAATACCTGATGTGACCACTGCATGGCAGTATTTCCACAGCTTATTTATGACAATTGTGAATAGGCATGCCCCTATTAAGAGGTTTGGAGTAAAAGGGCGTGATAACCCCTGGTTTTCAAATGACCTATCTGAACTTATTCATGCAAGAAACTTAGCTTGGGCCACGGCCAGAAAATCGGACTCTGAAACAGATTGGTTAGCTTTTAGAGTCTTAAGAAATAAATGCACGGCACTGATACGTAAAACAAAATCAGAATATTACTTAAATGAAACTTCACAAAATATAAACAATCCTATCAAATTTTGGAAAACCATGAAGTCGCTTTCTCCATTAACCTCTTGTAATGATTTCACTGATCACATTGTATTGAATGATCAGCGTATCACAAATATGCTTGATATTACGAATAGCTTTAATAAGCATTTTGTTTCATCAGGATCAATTTTTAATGAATCCACTGGGAGTGACGTAACAAATATGTCTCCTCCCCTGAGAAGAAATGGCCCAACATTTAGCTTTTCTGCCATTACACGAAACGAGGTCTTAAAGGCCCTAAAAAATCTAGATTCCAAGAAGTCTGCAGGGCCTGATGAAATTGAGCCGTATTTTTTAAAGTTAGCAGCTGAGATTATTGCTGGACCTCTGTCTTATATTTTTAATTTATCCCTTGATCAGAATATTGTTCCAGATGTCTGGAAATCTGCCTTAGTTGTTCCCCTACTTAAAGGTGGTGATCCAACCATCTTGGATAATTATAGACCAATATCTAAGCTGTCAATAATTGCCAAAGTTCTTGAAACTATACTCAGTGAGCAACTAAAGGATTATCTGGCTAGGAAGTGTATTCTTTCAAAGTTTCAGTCTGGTTTTAGAAAGAACCATAGTACAGCCACTGCTACTAAAATTTAAAACTTTAAATGATGTTACCTATGCGTTAGATAGTGGGAAATCTTGTGCTGCAGTGTTTATTGATTTGACTAAAGCCTTTGACACTGTCAATCATTGCATTCTTTTATCACGTCTGCGCAGTATCGGCCTTTCTGATTCTACAGTAGGTTGGGTCTCTAACTATTTAAATGGGAGGACCCAGAGTTTGCAAATCACAATCTGGAAGTTGGTAGAAGCTACATATTTACCTGTTTTAGATTATGGGGACATTTTTTATAGAAATACCACCAAGGCACTTTTACAATCACTTGACTCTACTTATCACTCTGCTTTAAGATTCATCACTAGAAGAAAGCATTCTACGCACCATTGTGTGTTGTATGACCTTGTAGGCTGGCCATCACTAGATTTTAGACGGCATAAACATTGGCTTTTATTCATATACAAGGCCTTAGTTGGCCAGCTCCCCTTGTATATACAGAGCCTTTTATCTTTTAGCAGTCAAGGATACAACCTACGCTCAAGTAGCTACATTGTTTTAAATGTCCCCATGATAAAAACAGAATTTGGTAAAACTGCTTTTATTCATTGTGCCCCAACTCACTGGAATGAACTGCAGAAATCTCTTGAGCTTGCTGTTTTTATGTCTGTAGCTGAGTTTAAAACCTATCTTAATGACACTTTTAAATCTGTCTGCACTTGCTTTTAATATTTTAATCTCCTTCTAATCTTGTTTTATGTTTATTATTTTATGGTTTTTATTGTGTAATTTTATCTCTTTATCCATATTGATTTGTTCTGTTTTGTCTGTGTCCTGTCTGTAAATGTAACTGTTATGTGTGCTGCCGCCTTGGCCAGGGCTCACTTGTAAAAGAGAATTTTATTCTCAATGTGATTTTATTTCCCTGGTAAAATAAAGGTAAAATAAAAAAATAAAATGTATAACTTTCCAACTAGCAACCCAGAAATATTCAATACCAAATTCACATGTCTTTAGGTATTTACAGGTGAGAGATTACATTAGGAAAAGTTTTCCTTCATTCCCAGACCAGCCAGACAAAGATTGGATAGAGGAATGCATTCAATATGACCCATCATGGAGGGGATCTGTTTCTAGGTTGTATCAAATGATCCAAAGTGTGAACACACCAACACTCGACCATATTAAAGAACAGTGGCAAGAGGAATTGGGAGTAGAAATATTAGACGTGAATTGGCACTATGCCATTGAGAGAATACACTCTTCCTCTATATGTATCAGACATGGTTTAATGCAGTTTAAGATTCTTCATAGGGTCCATTTATCAAGGGAAAGACTGGCAAAGATATACCCTAATACTGATGCAACCTGCCTTAGGTGCCACCTGGCTCCAGGAACATTGTTTCACATGTTCTGGTCTTGCTCTAAATTAAGAACATTTTGGTGTGATATTTTTGATACATACACCCAGGTTTTTAATAGAAAGGTAGATCCTGACCCTTTGATGGGGCTTTTTGGAATAATTCCTCTGGGATCATCATTTACATTTACAGCTTCACAGTCAGAGATCATTGCATTTACATCTCTCTTAGCTAGACGACTCATATTATTAAACTGGAAAGCTGAGGCCCCTCCATCATATGGTTGTTGGGTGGTGGATGTTATGGCTCATTTGAAACTAGAAAGAATGAGGACTGCCTTGAGAGGCTCACAAAGGAAGTTTTGGAAGGTGTGGCAACCATTTATAGACTATGTGGAGGATCATTTTAGTCCTACTAATATATAGTTCTGGGATGTAAGGTATACAGTAATCACTGCAACCCCCCCCCCCTTACTTTGTTTAAGTTTTTCCTTTACCATTATTGTTTTTATTGTTGTGATTATTGTTATTCTTATATTATTATTATAAATGTAATCTTAGATCATAATCATTATTATTATTTTTCTCTTGTATTTTGTCTTGTCTCTTCTTGAGTTTTATTTTGATGCGTATATGTTGGGGTTTTGTTTTTGTTTTGTCTGTAAATTAGGTCCTCACGGTTCGATCTCTTTTGTGGAGCACACTGAAGTTTTTGATGCAATTTTGGTTTGATTTATTTTTATGGTCACTCCCTGAATGAAAAGATTGTATGTACATTTTTTCTATGAAGACCTGAGAAAACTCAATAAACATAATTTCATAATAATAAGTTAGTGGTAGCCTACTGATGAATCCCTTATCGGAGTGAGCGAGGTAATGAAATGCGAAAATCCTTCCCAAAAAAATCTTGTTTTACAAGTAAAACTGTTGTTGGCAGCTGAGTTAGTCTGAGGTAAGATGGCAGTGCTGTTCCCTGATTTCTGCCTACAGTTTAGAATGCCGACTTCACTGTTTTCTCCACGGAGGTGGGGAGTCGGCAAGTCGAAGCAATGGGTACAGCGCGAGGATGCTAGGTTAGAAAATTAAGGGGCGGGGTTGTCCGGCTAAAGTCCGGACAGCTGGTCACCCTAATTCAGGGGCAGGTGTCTGGGGTTCAGTTGGCGGTGAAGCCCAGATGCAAAAAGTGCCATTCAGCACAAGAGAACTTTTCAATGACGAAATGCACCAATCACCGTTGCGAAAGGTGCAAAATTGAATGGTAATACAAATAAAATAATTGCTCAAGAACATTGCCTTTTCAATTAAAATGAGCTTAATAAACAGCTGATTTACATTTTTAAATCAACAAAAACAGTTAAAATGAGCGTTAAAAACAGCACGTCCCATGCCTTATACGAATGGTCCCAAGTTTTCTACAAATGGTCCCCTCGGAAAAATACATTATTAGAATGTCCTGTCCCCTATTATTTGTCCCATTCACCTCCCCGTTTCTCTGTCCCTTTCCTTGATACCGTTTTAGTTGTGAGCCCGCTCCGTTTACTTCCACCCCGTTTGGTCGGCGGTATTTCTGTTGACTGTCCACCCTTTTTGAGCATTTTGTTTTCTTTTAGGCGATTTCCCCATTCATTGTCTTTATTTACTCATTTCCCTTTTTCCTTTGTATTAGCTGTAGCCTGCTCCAACCTAGGTAGCCGTGATCCCCCAAGTGTGCATGTTCTCCCGAGGCTGATGTGGTCTTGACCAATAAGTGTGCCCTCTTTGGGATGAGTACATACACTTTGATTTGCAGTGTGAAGTGTTGCATCTCTAGTGTCTGCTGTGCAAGGCATTTCATGAGCAGAGGAATTGCATGCCTCCTTGTTTGCTGTCAGGTTTCTTGTCTAGTACTACATGAGCAGGCACAGTTGATGGTCTTCAAAAAAAGAGGTACAATACAAATGACAAACACATCTTTAATATTTTAACTAAAAATAAGCAGATAAGGAGACCCGTGGACAATCTCTCTATTCCAGTTCTAACAACTAAGCGAGGTCTCTTGAGAACACGTATTCCCCAAGGAGGGCAAACTTGGAAAATCGCAATGTTAAATTAGCTTTGCAGAATGCTAGATCTCTCAGGAACAAGCCTTTTGTAATTAATGAGTTTATCTGTACCCACAACCTTGATTTTTTATTTTTAACTGAAACATGGCTGAAAAAATCCACTAGCTCTATCACCTTATAGAAGCAACTCCGCCACACTTTAATTTCATTAGTACAGAAAGGCAGAATAAACAGGGAGGGGGATAGCAATTATTTTCAAGGCACTGTTTCAATGTCAAAAGACAGCACTAAGTGAATTTTCTTCTTTTGAATACTTAGCTGCAGTTCTCAAAGGTTCTTCTGACATACTGTTATTGACTATTTACAGACCTCCAAGACTTTCTGCACCACTCGTCTTAGAGGAGTTTGGTGAGCTGTTGTCGAATGTTTGTGTGGACTATGAAAGCTTGTTTATATCAGGCGATTTCAATTTCCACTTGGACAACTTAGAGAATGCCTATGCATTTTCAAGTCTTATTGACATTTTTAGCCTTACACAGCATGTAACAGGACCAACACACAGCCAAGGTCACACTCTAGACTTAATCATCACGAAAGTCTAAATGCTTGTGCTAGTGTGAAAGAAACATCAGAAAAAATGCAGTAATGATCAGAAAAGTCATAGTCTATGTACCCTCATGTTCAAAGGGAATCTGTTACAAAAAACGTACAATTAACTGTGAGACAGCCTCACTCTTTCAGTAAGCACTCTCAGAGATCCAAAGTCAAACTTCAGAGAGTGCAGATGATCTCTTGGTCAATTTTAATTCAAGGATGACCCATATTATATCATGGATGTTATTGCCCCGAAAAAATCAAAACAGTGAGACATCAAAAAGCACCTTGGAGAATGAATCCCGAAGTTAAATTGCTAAAGCAAGAATGCAGGAGGGCTGAAAGACAGTGGCGTAAATACAAACTTGAAGTACACTACCAAATCTATAAACACACACTCTCGAAACACAACCAAGAAATTTCTAAAGCTAGACAATCTTTTTTCTCTGACATAATTAACAGAAATATTAAAGGGGTATTCCATCGGTGGAGACATGTATATGTATTGAAAGTGGGTCATATATGTAGTAGAATAGTAGCATACATTTCTATTTCGCCACCTTCTTGGCTGAGAAAAGGCAGAAAATGACTTTTTAGTGCTTGTGGAGTTGTGACAACAATCCCCATAATGCACTGCAATGCTCAGGTTCCACAGGCCACACCCAGGCCTATAGACTGAGGCAGGAAGATGGCGCAGGTGGCAGAGTCAGACACCAGCAAGAGCGGTTTGTTGGGCTCCGCACTGAAGGTTCTGTCTTTAATTACCAACATTCTACATATCAACATTCTACGATTATGTATGATAAACATCCCGCCGCCTCGACGCAGAGTGAGTAATTATAAAAGGTATGGACTGATTCTCGGCAAACGCCGACACCATCTGGAGTTGCCTAAGAACTCACTTCGGAATTACCTGCCAATACTACTCACTTGTTTACTCCTGTCACTGATGCCTTTGATTAAAGGGACTTGTCTGCCCTTGCCTACCCCAAGCAGACACCCGGACTCGAAGTTGCCAGTAAACCAAAGGCTACATGCGTTTGGCTTGGGAAGCCACGCAATTTTTTCCCGTTTACTTAAAAATGGACAAGTGCGCACTGGCACGCCAGATGCCAAGAACATCAAACACACTCGGTACAAAAGACGCACATGGATAAAAACATTTGTAACTCACGCTCTGCTGCTACTGCTAGCTGGTGATATTCAGCTGAATCCAGGACCCAGCGAATTCCTGGAAACACAGACACTCAACTGCAGGCCCATATCCCCGGAGTTGCATAGCATGGGAGGACACTGTGGAAGCGACACCATGGGCAGAGCAAACATGGCTCCCAACTTTGCCACAGGAATCGTGCTGTCACAGACTGACTCAAACTGTCTAACTACTTTGGAGGATGTCGAGCTGAGCGTAAGAGGAGAAGCGCGACCCGAGGACCCAGCGTTACTGAGGGAGAAGTGTGGATGCAACAGTAAACGTGCGGCCCTCAAAAACACTGTATTGAAAGTACATCGAACTGAACTTGAACTCAAAGCACATCAAAATTGTACCAAGCACAGATCAACAGTCCGGAAACCTATGTCTATTTTTCGAACTGTTCACCATGCCAAAGTTATATGGGACCCAGCGGCTAAACCCAGGGGGATATTTGGGGGTCACATAAATATTAGAAGTCTTCTCCCCAAATGTGATGAGATTAAAACTCTACTGTTGGACTCTAATTTGGATTTTTTATGTATTAGTGAAAGCTGGCTTCATAGTAAAGTCCTAACTTCGATTATTGACGTGCCAGGGTATAATTGCTTTAGAAGAGACAGGGAACTTGGTAGAGGGGGTGGGGTGGTTGTATTTATTAGGAACTCCTTCCGATGCGCCGAGATAGAATTTGGCTTTGATGTCTCCTTAGAATGTCTTGGATTAAATGTGTACTTATCCCCAGAGATGCACTTTCGCATTTTAGTTATTTATAACCCACCAACACATGATGGTGCTTTTTATGAAAAATTAGATAAAATTATGAAGGCAATTACGCACAAAGCTGAGGCTATGGTATTTGGCGACTTTAATATTAACTGGGCTGACAAAAAAGCAAACTGAAAAACACAATGTCCAAATACGATCTTGGGCAAGTAATACATGGCCCAACAAGAATCACCAGGTCAACTCAGTCTCAGATAGATTTATTATTCACAAACAAAACTGAGTGTATAATTAAAACATTCAACCTCCTAACAGGCTTGTCAGACCATAATATGATTTTGGCAGCCAGGAAACTAACAAAAAAACATTTCGTCAACTATAGCTCTAATACACCGAATTCTGATAAGCTCACTATACATAAGCGAGATTAACCTACCCTGCAAAGCGAGCTGAGCTCACTTAACTGGGACGCAGTGAATCAAAGCAGCGACCCGAATACATGTTGCAGCGAATTCATGAATGGCATCAACAAAGTTTTAAAAAAGTTTCTCAAATCTGCCAAAAAATCGAATAGAAAAAAATCCCTACCATGGGTTGACCCAACTATTAGACAACTCATGAAACAGAGGGATTTAGCGCTCAAGGCTTGTTTAAAAAGTCGGACTAATACAGCCCTTGCCCTATATAAAGGACTGCGCAACAGAGTAACGAAGGAACTGCGCAAAGCCAAGTCGACATATTTTATCACGCTTTTAACTGAAGCTAAAGGCAACAGTTCCCTCATCTGGAAACAAATAAAAACACTAACAAAACCACAGCAAGCCCAAAATATAGTACAGGAATTAAAAATTGGAAATGAAATCATTTCAGATTGTGCAGCTATCGCACAAACACTGAACGAATATTTTATTGATTCAGTGCAGGACATAGCCAGTACCTTTACACCAAGTACCTGGCCTGTCCCAAGTGCCCTAACTGAAAACAACGACCAAATGTTAGAACTGAAACAGATATCTAAAAGTCAAGTAATTAAAATAATAAAAAACCTAAAAACCACTTATTCAAAAGACCTTTTTAATTTAGATGTAGCTTTTATTAAATCAAATGTCAATACAATAGCTGAACCATTAACCCATTTAATAAATACTTCTATTCTAAATGGGGCTTTTCCTGATATGTGGAAGCAAGCAAAGGTAATCCCCATATTTAAATCTGGTGCAACAGACCAAGTTAACAACTACAGGCCAATTAGTATCCTGCCCGCTCTGTCTAAGATCCTGGAAAAGGCTGTTGCCACCCAGCTTATGGAACACCTTGAAGGTAACAAGCATCTACATCCTCTCCAATTTGGATTTAGAACCAAATATTCAACAGAGAGTGCAAATTGCTTCCTTATAGAACAGATTAAAGCGTCAATAGATAAAGGTAACCTGGTGGGGGCGGTATTTTTAGATCTTAAAAAAGCTTTTGATACCGTAAATCACAGCATACTGCTATCCAAACTTGAAAATTACAATATGACAGAAAAAACAGTGGCATGGTTTAAGTCTTATCTCTCCAATCGTGAACAATGTGTTGCTATCAGCAATACAAAATCGACAATGCGGGAAACCATAACAGGCATTCCGCAAGGATCGGTGCTAGGACCGATTCTGTTCAGTATGTTTATTAATGACCTCCCAGATTGTTGTCAAGATGCTGAATTTCAAATGTATGCAGACGATGCAGTGTTATATGTCCATGGAAAAACAGCTGCTGAAGTCTCCCAAAAATTAAATGACCAACTGGAGGTTGTAGCGCTTTGGCTGAATAGGTCATGTTTGGCACTAAATGTTAATAAAACTGTGTCAATGTGCTTCTCCTCTGGGAGGCGCCTTACATCAACCACTTTAAATATAGAAATCAGCAACAAACCAATCAATCAGGTCACAGAAGTAAAATACCTAGGATCGGTGCTGGATGAGCACCTCAAATTTGACAAACATATAAAGAAAATATGTAAAACGGTCAGACTCAATTCATGCACTTACAGATTAATTAGAGACTGTTTGTCATGACGCAGCTAAAATATACCTCCACTCGATGATACTCTCCCACATAGGATATTGTACTACAGCATGGTCACAGGCAAGTCTCTCAGCAGTTAAACCTCTGGAGAGACTGTACAATCGAGCATTAAAAATCCTAGGTAAGCGGTCCATAAGAACACATCACTGTAACGTCCAGCGGGACCTGAACATGCTAAGCTTTCATAACTACATAGCCTTATCTAACGTCATCTTAGTTCATAAGTGTCTGCATGGTAAAGCCCCTCAGTTGCTTTGTGATAACATCCAACCAATACAGGTTGCTGGGAGGTCCACCAGGAACGCTGTATTGGGCAACTGTAGGGTACCACACCGCAAAACGGTCTTTGGCCAGTCTTCATTCCTGATTAAAGGAACTAATCAATGGAATAGCTTGCCATCTGATATCAAGGCTATTCACAATCATGAGCAGTTTAAAACTCAGCTGAAGGAGTTCCTAAAAAGCAACCAGGTATGTAGTCATGTGTGAGTGTGCTTATTGGGTAGATTGCAGATTCTTGGGGGGGGGGGGTAATTGCTGCGTGCATGTGTGTGTGAGAGTGAGGGGTGGGGGCAATTGATATGGTGTGTGTGAGTGGGGGGGGGGCTGATTTTGTGTGTGTGTGCGTGTGTGTGTATTGTGTGGGTGATAATATGTAAAAATACATAACAGTAAGTACAGGGCAGATGTAGGATTGGTAGGAAATGTCAGTATGATGTTTAGTGAATGCATGAGATGGAAGGAAGAATAAACACCAGTTTTAATAAATATTATTGTTTCAAAAATGAATGATTGGACTGAATGAGTGTATAGGCTGTTCTTATGATAATACTGTTTTATTTGTTATTGCTGCTATTGTATTGTTTTAAAAGCCCTTCTAGGGACGAGCATTGGAAATTAGCTTTTGGCTATAAATGCTATGATGCTTGCTGTTTTGGTTGTTATGCAACCTACATGTTATGTATCTGTCCCTTTCAAATAAACTAAACTAAAACTAAACTAGGCAGCTCTGCCAGTGACTTCCTGGAGCCTCAATAAGTGCATTCGATTTCGCATCAACGCATGCATGCGCATGAAGACAGCAATGCACCCTGGATCAAAATGCTGCATGACGGTTAGATTTCCTGTCAAACTTCGAAATTTCATTGACGTTGCGTTGACGAGGTGACATGTCACATGGTGTCAAATTATCGCGGGATGCATGCGACTGCAGTCAGATCTTGCAACCTCTGCAGTTGCTTATCCCCTTCAACGCTCGTCGGCGGACTGCCTCCGAGGTCACGCGCCCATGAACTGGTTGGTCAACAACTCACTCACGTGTGTATATGGGTCTTGTCTCACACCTCTACACAAGTATGCGCAGGTCCCCACTTCAGCTCCTCCTCATTGCCTGTCCCCCCACTCCTCACACGTGGTGTGGGTGCAAACTGGTGCGAGCTCATCGTCTCGTTCATATTTGTGGCCGACTTTAGATGCGATGTATTTAATAACACCCACATCGTGACAACAAGTTCTCGCTCACCTGCCTTTTGCAACGTCGACGCTCACAACAAAGTCGTATGCGCCTAATAGTCCGGGAGCCGTGGGGTTGAACCCAGATTTCTTTGATAAAGTTTTTTTTTTTGCTTTATCTGATAGATTTTAGGCAAGTCTTCAAGATTTCAGATGATGCCCGGTGATATCCCTTGAGCATTTCCAGATTTTGAGCCTTTATTGTCCCATAAATGCAAGTTATGACAAAAACACCTAATATTACTGTGAATTATGTTACAAAATGTACCAAATTGCTTATATTACCTGAAAAACATTCACATTGGACTGCCTTAACACTGCCCATATTGAAACAAACCCAATATGGGGTAATAATGAACCCTTTCATAACAGCAATCCCACAAATAAGGCGAGACACTGTAGGTGAATAGGGTATTTTTTTTAACTTGCAGATATCAATATGAAACTTCATCAGATGATTACTCGTATGAATTGGAGAAAAAAATGTATTACAAGTTTTCTATATTTTATGTTTAAATATGCTAATTAGGCTATTATCTAATTAAATATGCACTAATTTGCATATATTTTGATGCAATGAATCTGACCACCTGAAAATGCCAGCTTCAAAATTCCTTTTTTATTTTGTTAATATCGTTACCCAGGTACAGAGAAAATACTGCTAATAACCTTAAAAAATGCGATTTCGGCCTATTTTTATGCATTTAGTTATATAAATCAGGTCATGAATGACAAATCAAGAAATGCCTCAGTAAAAACATTCACAACATTGCTTAGAATAAGACTGTAAAGTATGGAACGGATTGTGCATTATGAGATCCTGCATAACATCACATCATGACAACATACATGACAACATCGCCAGTAGGTAGCCTACCACAAATAGCCAACATTAAAGAACCGCCCCCCCCCCCCCCCCCCCAAAAAAAGAACAACAGAGTGTGGGGGTAACTGGTGAGCGGTCGTTGGCTGTTCCAAAAGATGAGTAAAGAAATTACATACATCCAGTGTATCCAGACTGGTATTGAATAATCACTTAAATCCATAAAGCCATCAAATAAGATCTGTACATGCATTTCAATTCGCACAGAAAGACCTATCTACACCTATACAACATACAGAGTCCTTAACACCTATGCCTACATTATATACACTAAACACACACACACACACACACACACACACACACACACACACACACACACATACACACACACACACACACACACACAACATTGGTTCGGCAGCATCCCAGCCGAAAACATGCACAGAAAATGGTGCAAGGCACACTGTTTACAGCACAGCTACATTTCTTTCTGTAAAATGTAGTCTGGTGCCACTTTGACATTTTCTGGAACACTTATTGGTATCAGTGCTTTGTTGCATGGGTCTTTCTTCCATCCAAATGCTTCAGGAGATAGTTCAGGTGGAGTGTGAACCAATGTCCTCCACAATATTGCTTGAAAATGAGCCCTTTTCACATTCTCAAGAAATGCCTCTGTTGTTGGTGGAAGAGCAGCCAGGTTAGGTGAAGATAAATGACCTTTCCTATTCTTTTCCCCCCATACCACCAACCTTGTATGTGACATGCTAATACTGTCTGGAGTGCCATAACATGCCGACACAAAGTTAGTGGCCTCACTGGAAAGTTGTTGGAATGGTGCCAGCACATTACCAATTGATGTCAAGTGATATCCAGCTTTTAGGGTCTTGATAACAAAGCCTTTACCAATACCAAAATAGGATGCCGCAGTGTCACACCCTGATATGGCATGGGCTGGGAGGGGTGTTATTTGATGAAAATGTTCAGATTCAACTTAAGCCCAGATTTTCTAATGCTACCATGTCTTAGGAATACATTGATGTAAAAATTTAAAAAATCAAACGCCTGTTTTTGTGCTAATCGTCTATAGTTCCCAATGTTTTATGAGGTACAGAGTGAAAATATGTCCATGCTGGATCATCTAATGGCATTTCATGTGGCATGCCATGCTGGAGGTGTACTTTGAGCAAAAAAAAGTCAAATGTCAAGGTCATATTCAAGGTCAAAGGTCATCAATATGGTCTTAAATGCCTATTTTCTGCCATTTTTCCATGGTTCCCCATCTTTTATGGAGTGCAGAATAGAAATATGTTCATGCTGGGCTATTTGAAGGGTATTTCATGTACTATGCCATACTGGAAGTGAGCAGCAAAATGTGTAGTGTCAGTCCTACTTAAGGTCAAAGGTCACGAAAATGGTTTAAAATGGCCTATTTTTGATGTTTCAGTGTAGAAAGTTAACTAAGGGCACTTAAATGGTTACTTATGTTGTATATCAATATTTTACACAATGCAATATCTTATTTCTAGGTTATATTGAGGGTTAAAGTAATCAAAATTGCTTGAAAGTCATGTGAACTGATCATGGAATATAGCCTCTTTGTACAGATGCGCCCACCTACATTCCATGATCAGCTCAGACCCAATCAGACTTTGCTGGAATGACTCAACTACATCATAACATTGATATGAGAGCCTTAGATAAGAGATTAAGACTTAGTCATTACAATTTTGAGGACAATAAGGTGAAAACATAGGCTCTGCGCAAAGGGGTAAACGCATTGTCTCTTTTATGTCACATTGATCAGTGTGGATCACTTTTGTGATATCAGCATGTCCAGTTAGGAAGCAACACTGTGAGTCCATTTGACTACTGTTGTGCAAATTTAACAAATAGTGGGTAGAAATGGTAACGGTAATATAAACAAGCCCCAAAACAGAGTTATCCTGTAGGCTGTGGCACAGTCTATCTCTCTTTTCCCATCCTTTCTGGCTGTTTCTTGGTCACATGCATGTTTTCAATGTCCCACCCCTGGAGTTGGTGTCTATCACCCACTAAGAGCATGGACGAGGTGCCAAGAGACATGCCGTTACACCAGGGGACGTATAGGAGACTAGAACAGTTTTAAAACTTAGAAGCGGGATCACCATCTCCTTCCTTGGGACAGGTGGCACAGGGAAAGCACTGCCAGAGCCCTGAAAAATCAGTTTTGTAGGGTACTGATGTGCATGTTTCTGCTCAACTGGTCAGAAATAGTCTTCATGAAGTCTGTTTGAGGGCCTGGTATCCACAACTGAAGCCTATGCTTACAAAGAGGAAAAGAGCAATTTGCATGAACCAAAAAACATCAAGAAAGGCACATTCACCATTGGTAACATTGATGCTGTTGTTGTTAATTTTTCTTCGCATGTGAAACTTCAGTTATGATGGAAGAGGGTATTGACCCTGAATAATAAACCCACATTATAATTTTCTAAGCATAGTAGCAACTGTAGATCTGATTTGAAATTGGTGCCATGCACAGAAAGTTAACTGATTTTCACTTGGGTCATCCAACTTGCTTGACCTTTGTCTCTTAGGTCCCTTTTGTTCTTTACACCACATTATTGTGACACATTAGCAATATTTATGATTAGAAAAGTCAAGAGCTAGATCAACAGTGTGTTAATATTACAGGTTTATTCATTTTCACATTTGTTTTTTTTCGTGAAAAACGGTTTGAAAATAGCACCCCCATCAATATTGTGTAACATTTGACCTGTATTATGACCTTGAACCATTGTACTTGCATAGTTTAAAGACCTAAGATCATTAAATGGACCATTATGAACATAGTCTATGTGTTGTACGGGGTCAGCAACCCAATGACACAATTTTTTCCTTAAAAATCGATATTTTGTAACCTTTGACCTTTATTATGACCATGATATTGTACTTGCATATTTCAAAGTACAACTGTGATATGATATGCCACATGTAAGATCATAAAATTGCAAATATGGTAAATAATTAGTGCTTTGTACTGGAACAGCAGTTGAAAAGCACATATTTTCCCCTTAAAAATCGATATTTTGTAACCTTTGACCTCTATTATGACCTTGACATTGTACTTATATAGCTGAAAGTTCTACTGTGATATAGCATCACACATTTTAGACTATTAAATGGGAAATCATGAACATACTCATGTGTTGTTCTGGGATAACTGTGGATAAACTGGCAAAATAGGCGAAAAACACATCTTTTTGGGTGGGAAAAGTAATTTCTGGGTTAGGGGGGGGTTTTCGGAAGATTTTTTCAAAAAAATTACACAGCAGTGTTTCAAACATGTGGTAGCATCAGAAAATCAGGGCTATTGTGGTATTTGGTATTTACACTCCCCCCCCCCCTATGGTAAAAGGTCAATTACAATGTCATTTTGTGGATTTACATTTTTAATTTGATCTCTTTCCATGTTAATACGACCACCACTGAAATTATGTACTTTGTAGGCAAACAAATAATCAGCCAAAAATTGTGTAATTATTACTTACAATTTTTATTTTGTGTTACAACAGCACAGGAAGAGTAAATAGCAATGTATGAAATGGTGAAATTCTGCGTTGAATTAGTAATCCTTTCTGGGTATGTCTGAGCTGACACCACCAATATTCGCCTAAATGTTACATATTTCTGCTTGACAAACAGCTAGTTATGTAATTGTCTGAAATTTATTTGGTACGAGGACACTTTCTCCACTTTGATGTGGCAGGCCTACCACCCAGAATGCTCTATGGTTAATCATAGTGCAGTTATGAAGCTGTCAAAAGCTTGCGGGCTATGGCTGCAGCGAAATCAACATGAAAGGGTTAATATCTGAAATTGGCACATCACCCACTCTTATCCTGATGGGTAAGTGTTGGACAACTACAAACAGCAAAACCAAACAACCCACTATGAGATATAAAGCCACGTTTGGCGAAATGTTGGCCTTTGTGTCTCCGACTTGGAAAATCAGGCTTTTTGGGTGAATGCCCCGCCCCCAAACATGCATGACCCCACCCCCACTGATGTCCATACCTCACCACCTGTTCTTATACACATCCTACCATGTAAACAAACACAAAATAAGTATGGTATAGGGTATTTGGTCAGCATAACATGAATTGGGAGCCAAACACTGTTGTAATCTATGGCTGCAGCACATCAAGCATAAAAGGCTCAATATCTGAAAATGCTCAAGGGATATCACCGGGCATCGTCTGGAATCTTAATAGGTACACCTTAAGCAACCACAAACTGCAAAGAAAAAAACTTTATCAGACGAAACTGGGTTCGGCTGATATTTGGCTTTTGGCTGCCGGACTATAATGCCAGTGATTTCAAAAGCACTGGCACACTGATCTGTGATAGGTCTGTTAGTGCATTAGGTCCAACCCCCTATGGGCGGGGTTGAAAGGGTGGAAAAAGGGCTTGTAGTCTCAACAGAAATCCACCTCTCTTACACTTCCTCCTACAATGATGCAAAATGGCGATTTTTACGTCATTGTAGGAGGAAGTGTTAAGAGGTGAATACGGATTTCTCCTGTCTAAGGGGGAATTGAGAGAGTGTTGCACAACCATTCAAAACTATGACTGGGTGTCTAGCAATGGAAAGCCTAATGCAAATGGGTGGAGTGTCCCTTTAATAATGCACGCGTCCTGTTTGGCACTGTGGAAAAGCTAGCAAGGCCCCCAAATCAAATGCCCTCTGAGTTCCTCTCAGTCAGCAAATGCAATGAGTTTGTACGTATTTTTTCAATCTTTCCTTTGAAAAAGGATGCAAACATACTCAGGTGCAACCGGCCCATGATTCGGACCAACTTGCTACGGTGAAGTTACATCTTAACCTCATGAGAAATTTTCATTTAGTTGATGTGGACATTCTTAATAGAACGGTACAAAGTCTTAGCTCCTCTACATCTGACTTAGATGTAAGATGGATTTGAAGAAGGCTGTTGGTAGCAGTGTTAATTTCGTCAGCTTTTTTTTATTTAGTCTTAGTCTTAGTCACAATGACGAAAATCAATTTTAGTCATAGTCATATTTTAGTCATTTTAGTCAAAATTTCAAATTTTAGTCAAAATTTCAAATGTTAGTCATTTTAGTCAATATTGTGGTGTACAATAAATAACCTACAGTGGCTATTGTTATTTCACAAAGTATTACTTATATAGCCTATTGCAGCAAATATTCACCTTGTTACTTGGTCATTTTCCACCAAAACCCAAATCAGTCATTTCAACATCATAGAACTAGAGCAAAAGAGCATCACACACACACACTTCCAGGTGCAGGCTTCTCTCTCTCTCTCTCTCTCTCTCTCTCTCTCTCTCTCTCTCTCTCGTGCATTAGAAGCTGCTGCATATTATTTGATTTTGAGTTTGATCACGGAGGAAGCTACATGCTCTTCTTCACCTGACCGCGTGACTTAAAGCCTGCAGATTGCCGGCAGTGGGAAGACCAGACATCCCATGTATCCATGAAGTTCAAGAAGTCTCCCTGATAGTGGCTTCCCGATGACCACGAGTCAGATAAAATATTGCTGATGTTAGACAATGCAAGTTAGCGGTTTTTGTTTTCAATTGGCAATGCGAGCAGAGAACAATAATGACTCGTGCGACATGCGTGAAATAGGCTTAAATAGATCGCGCGAGCACACTTCGTATGCCCTGCAAAAGTCCCAGGAAAAATAGTGAGGCAGGGGTATGCAGACTGGACGATAGAAAGGACATGCACATACAAATATTTAAACACTAGTGCTGTTTTGTTTGTCGGGGGTGTCGAGGCTTGACAAGCATGACCCTGAAAAGAGTTTTTGGAACTTAGGAAGACGCTGCAGACGCATGGAAATGCTGTCGACTTCCTTGGGTCTTTTAGCGTTGCTCTCGATGAGAACACGTTTCAAATCTCAACAGTTTAAAACTCCATAGCGATCGCCCATCCGTTGATTCTTTTCAAAACTGCAGAAGCCGTGCCTCTGTTTAGACAGGCCAACTTTCCCCCTGCTGGCGCGCGCTCCCGCGGTGACTGATTTAAATAAATTTCCAAATCCGACCTTCATGATTTGCTTGCGAACTGCCTACTCATATGGTTAAACAACAAATATAGCAAACATTACCAAAAAAGAACAGACAATGAACGCCGGGCTAAGACAGCCAAAGTGAAAAGGAGAATAGTGGAAGCTCGAGGAGGTTTAACATGACAGTATCAGAGGAGGATTGGCACGACTGTGATTACTGCAGAAACACATGTCTTCGTCATGGACAAGAGGGTTGTTGAACATGTTTCACAATTAACACTTCCCTCAACGTCGGCTATTTTTCTCTTTCTCTGGGAATGTTTTAGGACCTAAACTCAACTTAAATGGACTCACTGAACTACGGTACTAGGCTACATAACTACTGACTGAGCCGCGCCATGCACTGGCTGCCAGCAGAGACAAGTGAGGCAACAGCGTGAGCGTGCAATCACCTATGAAGTTCAAGACACTTACACCTATATTACAATTACAAATTAATTTTAAATAATTATATTTTTTTGATGTCCATTCGTCCATGGCTTGTAAATTTCGTCTCGTCTTAGTCTCCTTGACGAAAATATATTTTTATTTTCGTCATATTTTTATTTGCTGGAGACAATTTTTAGTGCGTCATCGTCTCGTCATCGTCAAGGGAGAAAGGGGCGTTGACGAAATATTTTCGTCATCGTCGTGGTTGACGAAATTAACACTGGTTGGTAGAATATCTAATATCACCAGATGTACTTCAGATCATCAACACCTCACTACAAACAGGCATATTCCCAGACTGTCTGAGAAAAGCAGTTGTGAAACCCTACTGAAAAAGAACAACCTGGATACACTGGTACTAAACAACTATAGGCCCATATCCATATCCATATCTACCATTAATGGGTAAAATAATAGAGAAATTTGTTTTTAACCAATTAACTGCCTTTCTAATGTCTAATGATTACCTTGATAAGTTTCAATCAGGTTTCCATGCCTACCACAGCACTGAAACAGCTCTTATTAAAGTTATGAATGACATAAGATTGAATTCTGATGCTGGCAAATCATCCGTCTTGGTGCTACTCGACTTAAGTGCCGCTTTCGATACAGTTGATCATGCCATACTACTACATTGTTGTAAGTACGATTTTAACCAGTTGATCACTAAGACTGGAACACTGGGTTGGCTTTAAAGGCAAAGAAGCTTTTTTTGTCGCCATTGGAAGACATACCTCATCACCGATGTCTCTGAACTGTGGGGTCCCCCAGGGCTCCATTCTGGGACCACTACTGTTCAATCTGTATATGCTGCCACTGGGACACATTATGGAGAATAACTCCATAGATTACCATAGATAAGTAGAGTTGGGTATCATCCGCATAGCTATGTCCCCCAATGACTACACCCTCCTCGAATCACTCTATCATTGCATGGACCAAATTAACAAATGGATGTCTCACAATTTCCTCCAGCTGAACACAGATAAAACTGAAGTAATTATATTTGGGGGAAAAAAGAGGAGAGACAAAAGATTGCTACTATCCTTGAAACGAAGGGACTGAAAGCAAGGGATACAGTTAAAATCTTGGGGTCCACATTGACAGTGACCCAGAGACGTGCGGTCAGGGTAGGCAGGGTAGGCAGTGCCTACCCTGGGATAAATGTCTTAAAAATAAAAACTAACACGTGTTTAAAAAAATATTCTTCAGAGTTCACATAGGCCTACACAACAATAACATTGATTCAGCATAAATTATGAGCTGTTTAAAGTACAGTATACACAGGACAACGATCAAAAACCTAAGTAATCGCACGAAGCAAAGCGCTCAGGCTTGGGCAGGTTGCCGTGGCAACGCGCAGTCCCGGCTGGTAGCAGAGACAGGCTGAAAGCAGAGCTTTCGAATGCCAGCCAGGCAGCCCGGTAAGGCTCGCTTTTCCTCTGCCTACCCTGCCTTCAATGCTGTCAATGTAAAAGTTTGCGCATGCGTATTAAGTTGTCACATAGCTTGTCAATGGGACTAAAAGCAGAGCCTTTACTCTGTGGCGGGAGTATGTGAGCCAATCACAGCGCCCAAAATGAAAAATTGTTACAATTCAGGTAGTAGCCAATTTCTGCCCTACAGGCAGCTATGATAGCAACAACTAGCAAGGCAAGGCTTGTTCAAATCTCTAGCCGTATCGGAAAGAAAACATGGCAGTCTTTGGCTTTTTGTCTTTATTATTTTAAAAAATGCCGAGAAGTAGCAAGAAAGACGGTTCAAGTGACAGACAGCTGAGCCGTTTGCAATCGCTGCATTGTGGAAATATTCAACATCAGATGGGTAGCAGCTTCAAGTAGTTTGCACTGGGACAAAATGTCTTCATCATGTCAACCACCCCGGGCTTTTAATGGAACTAGCTTGCATGAAAAACACAGCCTACTTGTGATTCTGCTTTAAGGTAAGATTCATCTAATTATTATGCTGCGGGTAGCCTTTTAACATGAACATGCTCAAGTTTTTTCGTGGTGCCTTTTGTTGTCACCGTTTGTCAGGGTGTTGACATTGAAGATTGGTTGTGCGGTGGTGGACATGAATAGACCGTGTGTGTGTTATTATGGACGCGAGATTGTTTTTTGAGCGTACGACATGACTCCATTTCCCTAATTTATTATGATGATGACTACGCAATGCGTGAGTTGTGTGGAGCCTGTTAGCAAGTGCAGCTGCGTTCTTTTGAAGTGCGCGGTGTGCGAGTCGAGATCAACGTGGAACAGGACGATTGACTGGGGATGGTTTCTCGGAGTGCTTCCGCACTCACAAATTGACTTTATTTGAAACACCTTGCACAACCGTAGCTGAAGTGTTTGAGAATACTATCACGCACAAGAATGAGTCTCAGAAGCGGTTTCGTTGGTTTACTCGATACTGTCTGAATGCACGGGTCATGTTTGCAAGCAACCCGCCCCCTTGCCTACTTTCCTTCTTGTCTGTGAGTGTTTGATTATCAGCACAAAACGCGGCAGTGAGGCAGGAGCTGTTACCTAGGTTGGTTTATTGCTAAATGTAAATCGTTTCCCCCTCACATGCTATGGTGTGATTCACAGTTGGTGAACTAGACATTTTATCTTCAAAAGTAGGCTACACTGTGCCACCCTCCATCCATGTGAAACGCCCTGGCATTTGCAACAGAATAAACAGAAGAGCAACAAAATCAACTGCTAAAGCCAAAACTTAAAGCTTTCCCCCCAAAATCTTGTAGCTTTCTAAATTATTATTGTAAAATGTAGGCCTACAGGTCCTTAAAGGTGTACAAAGTATGGGTCCTGGAGCTAATTTGGCAATTTGGCAAAACAAATAAGTGTAGCTGGCCTTTTCAAGAAATTGAAATTATGTTTTCACTTATTGTTTCAGATTTAGGTCTACTGACAATGTCCAAATGTCTAAATAGTGTAGCCTATTTACTTATTTAGTTATTAGAGCTGTGGTGGTTAAGCACTGATGGCATCTTATAGCCTACTTTATATTTACAGTATTTAGAGAAACATAGGCCTACTAATTTGTTGCACATTAAAGACCATATCAGCATGTTTATGTGAATAGGCCTATTTGCCTATTCAAACCATACCTTGTGGCATAAGGCCCCCCTCTCTCTCTCACACACACACACACACACACACACACACACACACACACACCACATGCACACACACACACACACACACACGTTACATTTCAGATCTGCATGAAAGGGGACTATTTGTTCAAAGTTTTTAGTCTTTTGTAAAAGTTTTTAGCTGATAGTTACTCTCCAGATTTGGTTAAAATGCAGGAAATTGCATCTAAGAAATACATTTTTTTCTGGGGGAGGACCGAACCCACCGTTAATATATATATATATATAAATAGATATATATTCTATATTTACTGCCTACCCTACCATACCCTTCACTGCACGTCACTGCAGTGACCTAAACTTCAACAGTCACATGAAAGCTATTACTAAGTCTGCATTTTATCACATAAAAAACGTCTCTAAATTTAGGGCTTTATGTCTAAACATGATCTGGAGAAGCGAAAACATGCCCCCATTTCTAGTAAGGTTGATTACTGTAAGTCTTTTTGGGGAGGCCTGTAAAAAGACTATCAAACAGCTTCAACTTGTACAAAATGCAGCAGCAAGGGTTCTTACAACAAGGCCGACAGGCGGACAACAGATGCGTCCCTCTATGCCAGTTCCAACTATGCCATTTGTTCCCCCCAAACGCCCCCCTGGCCTCCTCCTAACCTGTCAACGCCCCCCTCAGGATGTACTTTTTGTTTATTGGTCATATTGCCCATGGAAACTACAAATAATGTGGCAGGCAGCAAAATGGCGAGACATGGCTTTATTTTTTCAGTTTAGGCTATAATAAGTTTATCATTCTTGGATTTGGAAAAGAACCATATGATTTCAAATGTCACATAGGCTAGATCAAGTAGGCTACATTACAAATTACTAGACATTTATTAGTATCAACCTTTAGTATCACGCCATTTCAGCATCATGTGCATGTGGGAAAGAATGTAAACATCGACAAATAATAAATAAATAAAACCGTTTGGATGAATCATGCGCTTATGGGTTCACCCTTTAGGTGAATTATGCGCTTATTTTTCAATACCAGCTTCACCGTTAAGGCACAAAGCAGTGAGCTTCCGTGCCAGAGTTAACCAAATTCACACGACTGCAAAGCAATTACAAAAGACGCGTTCTCTCCCGTGCTCTCTCTGAGCGCAACGGAAAGCACCTGTGGGGTACGAGGCCGCCAACGAAAGAACCTCCCTTCGTAGCCTACGACACACCGTAGGCCTATGTCAAATGGCCCAGCTGTCTAGCACCATGTTTCAGAGCGCAGCGCACACTGACTAGGCTACTCACTGAAAAGGTAGAAGTAAAATCGCTGGGAATATTAAAAGGGAGGCTCGTAGGCTACACACAGACGTATGAACCCGATTTTGTGGACTGGACAGAAAGCGGAAGAAATGTGAATGTTATGAAAGAAAAAAAAAGTCCACGTTTAGAGGCGCTGCGGGCTGCCAACTAATTACAGTTCCATGTCGTGGAGCGTTATGCAACGCAAACGCCCTCGATCCAAGCAGAAAGGAAAATGTGAATGTTACAAAAGGAGAAAAGTTAACCAATAGAGGTGCTTAACTCGAATCTTTGAGGCGTCCGGATTGATTGGATCATTCCAAGGAGAGTATCCGGATTAGACGGATCACTCGGATCACACGGATCACTTATTTAAAATAGGCCTAAATAAAAATAAATAATAAACGTTTCTGCCGTTAAATAGCTATGCCTTTGTTGTTCCATTTATCAATTCATGTTGATAAATCAAAGAGTAAGACAGTTTGATCAACAAAACTCACTTTATGAATGTCACAGTTCCTAAACTCATGCTGCGATCCGACCCCTCTCCTCACTAAACATGCGACCACAACTCGAACAGCCTTTGGCAGCAGTGAAACGGCATGTTCCTGATTTTGCAATAAATAATGTGTGTGTTTGTATTTAAGAAGACTAAAAGTCAAATATTTGGGAGCAGAAGTCTAGTTGAGCAGGGATAGTCAGGAGGCGAGCAGCAGATGACCACTCGCTTCCGCTGCCGAGTTACCTTGCGACTCGCACACTCGTGGCAAAAACGAAACTTAAGCGTTGATCCGATCCGTAGGGGATTCGCTGCTACCAACAACTCAGTCAGGATTCGTCTCACCGAGGGCGCTGCTGCTGAGTGACTCGGACGAGGGGAGTGACAGCAGTGGCTTTAAAGACTGTAGCCTACGCTGTAACGCAGTGAGTGATAGAGTCACGTCTGTAGACTATAATTTCGCTAAGAGTAGCCTACAGAGTGAGATGTTAAAGCGTTGGCAGAGCACTGTTAACATTTAGAAATGTAGGCTAGAGCTCAACAGAGTCAGAAGCACACACATAGGGAGCGGGGATCCGCGACTCAATTGGCCACAACAGGCTGGACGGGTCAAACAGGCTCGATGAATGACGAGGCGGGAGTTGGTTCAGTTTTACTCAGTGAGTGTTCGTGACTGAACAGCATACTAGGGAGATTAGAGAATGGTTGTTGTAGTCAACTAAAGAGGATATATTCCGGTTTCACAATTTCTCGCGCTGTAACTGCCATTTTGTTGACATATTAATGAAATGCCGTCTGACCCGCCTTTGGCGGATCAATGCACGACAGCCATCCGGTCTGTTCGGATGAGGTCTTTACCCGGCTCTCCAACCGGATCCTCCGGGTTTTATATCATCTCTATTAACCAAATGTTACAGGTCCACGTTTAGAGGAAGAGCTGTATGCGCTGCGGGTCGCCTGTCAACTAATTACGGTTCCATGTCGTGGAGCGTTATGCAATGCAAACGCCCCTCTATCCGAGCACAAACATCTGTGTCAAAAAACTGCCTGTCGACTTCTAAATCGTTCATTTCCGCGAGTCTCTGACGAACCAAAATAAAGTTGCCTCCCATTGTCCAAACGCAAAACAATGCTGAAAATTGAATGCCCCCCCCTCAGTTATCTCACTCAGTCTTGCCGGTTTGGTTATGGCCTACGTTTTGGCTTGCACGCATTCGCTCCGGTCCAAAATGCCAACTCTGCCGCCTTGTGGCCACAGGAAGGAACAATTGAAGGAATGCGTTTCAGACGGACGGACGGACGGACGGACAGACAGACCCTCTTATAGAGATGCTGGGACGCATCTTAAAAACAGGAAGTTCGACCACATTACTCCAATTTTAAGATCGCTGCATTGGCTCACAGTAAGCTACATAATTGATTTTAAGGCAATGCTACTTCTGTTTAAATCATTAAATGGAATGGGACCCACATATCTACTGGATATGTTTCAGCTGTACTAGGGATGGGCATACGGTGAAAATTTCTTCGTCGATCGTCGGGAGAATTAATGATTAATAATCGGTTAACCATTAACATTTTAATATTAAAATCAGCACACATTTAGGCTCACAATGCCCTATACTCTTGTATAACAAAAAATACATCAAAAACATCATGCTTTTCTTGGAGGATTTGTTTTTATTAACAACATAAGTGTGAAGTGATTAACAAGAAAAGTTAAACCTGAATTGGTGCGCAATGCCCAAACGAGGGAGGCTTCAAGTTGTGATCCAACAACGAAGGCACATAACGGCGGTGAATCATCTCAACCTACCCTCGCCTAGATGTCTGCACCGTCTTTTACAAGGCTTGGATGCGCGGTGTTCAAGTGATACATTGTGGTCGTTGTCGTTGTTGTGTATTTGTAATTCACATTGCAGTAATTACAGTACACTTTGTCATTTTCTAACCGAAAATGGTCCCACGCCACACTTCGCCAAGACCTCTTCATGGTTAGACAAAGCCCGCTCTACGGAAGCTCGCATGTAACAAACAAGTCAAGCCAGGGTACGGTGATGGTGAGATATTGCCCCCTGCTGCCCAAATTGTGTAGGTGTAACAGCAAAATGCATTGCATTGAGGATGTGCACTAATGACCTACATTCAAGTATTTTTTATTTATTTTAACGGTTTGTCGGCGAAAATTAATTTCCTCGACTAAATGCTTAATGATCAATCATCGATTAATCGGTTTATTATGCCTATCCCTAGTATGCACCAACCAGGTCACTAAGGTCAACAGAGAAGAATTTGCTGGTGATTCCAAAAATCAAAAACAAAGTGTGGAGACGCAGCCTTTAGCTTCTATGCTTCAAAGCTTTGGAACCAGCTTCCAGATGACGTAAAAAATGCACCCACTATTGATAGCTTTAAATCTAGACTCAAGACAAAGCTGTTCTCAGATGCTTTCCCCTAGCTTAAATTCTTATTTTTTATTTTTATGTTTTTATTATTTTACCTTGTTTTATCTTAATGTTTAAATGTTCATTGACTAATTTATTTCCTCCTTTCTTCCCTGTTTCCTTTCTTTTTGCATTTGTTAATTTTGTGAAGCACATTGAGTTGCACCTGTGTATGAAATGCGCTATACAAATAAACTTGCCTTGCCCAACAAAAAAGAACACGGGGTGTGGTCATTGGCGTTATGACAGAATTGCATTTGAGGGAAAAGACGCACACTTGACATTAACTAGCGGTCCCGCGGCCCTCTGGTGCGAAACTGAAAGTTATCTACAGCCCCGGAGGTTGTGAGCGCGGCCCAACTTTGGTCCGCGGCCCTATGGTTAAGAATCCCTGGTAGCCTATACAAGAAACACTCAAGGACTGCATTTCCAAGGAGGAGACTGTTCTGCAGGTAAGTCCGAATCCTCAAGCAAACATGAAAATGCAACACCAAGCCATCTAATAAAAAAGGGAAAAAGCCGCCTTGAGTCTTTATAACCATAGAGGGAACTGTCTAGTAGTTTTTGTAGTAGTGTAGGGCCGTAAAACCCTAGAATATGCAGTTATTGGATCTTTTCAATTACATGAATATTGACCAACTAGGCTCTTGTGTGTCTGTGTATGTCAAAGTTCTGCTATGCTAACTTTTGATTCAATACAACCCTTAGAACACTTACAATTTCAGGACACAAACTTTTAAAAAAGAAAATCTGATTCATCTTTTCCCTTCAAATATATGCAATTTTTTAAAAATGGAAATAAATACGGTATGGCAGTCTGTGGTGTATGGACTAGCTCAAAGATTCTGACTTCAGCCCAGTTGTCTCTTAAAAAAAAAATTATCTGCGTTTCTGTACCACAAAAAAAATCAATAAAAATAAAACATGACCCATCACACAAAGCAAAAGTCAATTTAATATCATAGCAAACACAGATGGAATGTAATACAAATACAAATAGTACAAATCAGAAAAACATGTATTCTTTGAATTTTCTCAGCTGCTTTTTATTTTATATCATTATCAAATGCCAGTCTCAGTTTCTCTCTCTCTCTCTCATACACACATGCACGCAAAGACAAACACACGTGATATACACACTCACACATACCACTTACACAAGCCCACACCCTCTCTCAAACACGCTGAACACTGCCACTGCTGGCAATGGAGCCCATGATCCAGACCACACGCCGTTCCGCACCACAACCGGGTGCAATGCCCCCAACTGAGCCCGGGTGAGCACTGCACTGAATGCCTTCCTCCGCACTACAGTGACATTGCCTCATGCCTGTGCAGTAAGGCATTCCACTGACCCTGTTGGCAAGCCGAAGGAACCGCGGACCCAACCGCCACTCGGAACCCCCAGCCAGGACATCAGGACTGGCCCCCCGGGTGACTACGCCCGCCATGTCCAAAATACCGAGAGTTCCCCACCAATCTCAGACGTCAACGGAGATCAATTTCTCCAAGAAGAAGAAAATAATGTGCCTTGACCAGAACTTTCTGGGAGAGTGAAAGAACCAACACCAGAAGAGAGGTGTTAAGCCAAGCTTCTACTCTACTCTACTCTACCTGCAGTGGAGCCGCAGCCATGGTGGCTTTGTGAGGATGGTTGAGGCCGAGGCCAAGCTGAACTCTCTTGACCACAACGGTGACCGTGTCAAGGCGAAGATGTGTATAGCAGTGTTTGCAGCATGGATGAAGAACTACTTCCACAAGCACTGCCGAATAAAGGTCAAGAAGTGGCATCACCACCTAGTAGGCAGCCAGACGATTGGGTGCGATGCAGCGTGAAAGTTATGGATGCCAAACCTTCTACGCAAACGGGAGTTGGCAATATCCAGAGCAGCACTGACTGAGATTGGTGATGGATTCCAGGTGCTGTGAATATAGCAGAGAACATCAGGCAAGTCCTGAAGACCTAACTGAGTTCCAAGTGGCAGTGTGGTTAACAGTTCCTTCAGTGGCCAAAGAAGTCAGTAAAATACATTGCTAAACAAGCAAGAGACAATGTCACTAGAATGCTGAAGAAAACATTCAATGCCGTACTCACCCAAAGTCAGCTGAGGGCACAACACCCAATTGCAGTCCAGAACAATGCACAGTCCAAGTCTAGAACTCCACAACCAACAGCAGCAGCAGTCGACACACAAGCCACAGACACCACACACACACCACACACACATTCTGCACACACACACACACACACGTTCTGCACGCACACACACACGCACGTTCTGCACACACACACACACACGCACGTTCTGCACACACACACACACACGCACGTTCTGCGCACACACACACACGTTCTGCACACACACACGCACGTTCTGCACACACACACACGTTCTGCACACACACACACACACACACACACACACATTCTGCGCACACACACACATCCTGCGCACACAATCACGTTCTGCGCACGCGCGCGCACACCCTCATCCACATAACGTGTGTGTGTGTGTGTAAGAGGAGGAGAAGAGCTGGGTTGCTGGGAGGAGGAGGAGAGCTGGGTTGCTGGGAGGAGAAGAGCTGGGTTGCTGGGAGGAGGAGGAGAGCTGGGTTGCTGGGAGGAGGAGGAGAGCTGGGTTGCTGGGAGGAGGAGAAGAGCTGGGTTGCTGGGAGGAGAAGAGCTGGGTTGTTGGAAGCAGGGGTCTACTATAACAATTCTGGCTGGCCCTTGCGTCCCCTACCTTGGTGGCAGGGTTACGGTATAGGGCCTGGGTCTTGAGTTTGATGGGCTCCCCACCGGTGTCCTGCTCCAGAGGCCGGCTGCCTTTCAGGGTGGCTACCCTCTCGGCACATGACGGCGCCCATAGCACCACAGATCATGGAACCCACCCAGTACACCTGCAGGAGGAGGGAAGAACAGAAACCATATTGTAGTTACATGTAGGCTGCAGAGACATCGGAACAAGACAGAACATCGATGCGTAACTTCTGCTGGTGATACAGTCCATTAAAGGGGTGTTCCAAAACCCATTTTTATTTGGTTATTCATTGAATACCTGAAAAATACTAAGTAACAAGACTTTTTCAACAACTGATTTTAATACTACCTCTTTTTTCAGTACCCCCCAAAAATGTAATGTAGTCCCATTTGGGGGGTATCAAGTCCCAATCAGGGGTGTCAGACAAGTAGTGAAAAGTGAAAAGTAGTTTTCAAATAATAGGAGGGTATAAGCATGTTTTCAATGCATACATTTTTCTTACCCAGTGGTTCATGAAGTTCCCCTTGAACATAGCAAGCGTGAAGGATCTGGCAAGCTTCATTTCAGCTCCAGTGTAGAAGATCTGAAAGAAACAGTGTTCAGAGTATTAGCAAAGAAGCCTTTGAGGTGTGTTAGAGTATCAGCTTTAACATAAAAAGTAAAGAAGCAAGATATTTCTCTACACATCCAGAGTGCAACATTACGCACGTGTGTGGCTCCAAATAGAACAGTTCAAGGGAGAGAGCAGGTTCGCATATTGAATAAGATTGTCAGAAAAAGCTCCTGTTGCTTGACCTTACTGTCTGACTGATAGGATGCTGGTGACCATTTACAGGAGTCTTTTATTCAGATTGACACGTTGATTGGAAGTGCCTATCTGGCCTGTGGGACCAGAATTCTTAATAGTTGGCAGGGGATATTCTGATATTCTGTCTCTTTACATTAGAATACACCTACTATTAAAATGAGAATATTCATTTCTTGATTAGTATGCAAACCAACAAAATCAGTAAGGGATGAAATGCTTATTATTCTCACTGTACCTGGTGACTCAGTCCAACGTTGTCCCCCTATTTTGACACACCTGTTTAAATGCTATGAGAAAGAGGGAGCAATATGAGTGTGACACTCACTCTCATGAGGTGTGCCATGGTGACAGAAGCCAATGGACATGACAGCAGAGCCCTTACATCCATTCCTCCTCTCATCCATCACAGAGAAGATGCAGATGAACAGCTCAAGGAGACCTCCATGCCCAGCTGGAGCTATATAGAGACAGACAGAGAGAGAGAGAGAGAGAGAGAGAGAGAGAGAGAGAGAGAGAGAGAGAGAGAGAGAGAGAGAGAGAGATTGTCTCTGCATTATTCACCTGACAACAATGTGACACTGAAAGTACAGTATTTCAGGATATTCTCTTAAAACATAAATGAATAATACTCACTACGCAGCGAGAAACTATGCGGGCTGTCAATCAAAGCAAGCCCGTGCCCAGGCATGGACCACCGCAACACCTCCCACTCGATCTTGGCATGGCACGACATGGGAAGATAGCAGAAACCAGATCGACTGATGGGTGTTAACTTGTTCCTCTACTGGGAGGAGGATGATGATGAGCCGTTACAGTGTGGCACCATGTGGGTCCCCAGGACTTTAGGTTTGCTTTGGAATCTTCACATGAGCACATCCACTTGAGGGGAATTTCATATGGACATCCCGGACAATACTCATCCCGGACAATGCCTTAGGAGCAGTCACGTTGACCACTCTTGCGAGCTTGAATTGCTCCTTAAATCCCCCCACCCCCCTACACTGACAAGTGACAGTGTGTATTTATTCCTTCCTTCCTGATGTGCAAGGTCTGTCTTGATTGTGTTAGTTGGCTTGTTCATAGGTCTCCTTTTCGCCCCTTGAGTGCACGTTTCCCTCTGTGGCGATGGTTAGAATTAGTTTTTCAGTGTGAGCGAAGTACATATATATACCGTACACATACACAGACATCAAACTATATGCATGATGGTGGTGGGGGGCTTAGATAGGGAACATGTTAGTCTTTGATTGTTGGTGTTGTTGGTGACAGGGCGGGGGAGCGGGGGGTTGAGGAGGAGAGCTGGGTTACTGGGAGGAGGAGAGCTGGATTGCTGGGAGGAGAAGATCTGGGTTGTTGGAAGCAGGGGGCTACTATAATAAGTCTGGTCCTTACATCTCCTGGCTTGGTGGCAGGGTTACGGTATTGGGCCTGGGTCTTGACCTTGATGAGCTCCCCGTAGATGTCCTGCTCCAGAGGCCAGTTGCCTTTCAGGGTGGCTATTCTCTCGGCCAGGCCACAAATGCGGGGGAAGAGCATGAAGTCGTACATGACGGCACCCAGAGCACCACAGAGCATGGGACCTGCCCAGACTGCCTGCATGAGGAGGGGTGAACAGAAACCATATTATAGTTACATGTGAGCTGCAGAGACATCGGAGCAAGACAGAACAATCTTAAAAGGGCACAATGTAGGATTATATAGTTTGTGTAGATTTTGAGACAGGCACGACACGGGCACCGCACAGTCATAAAAAATGCTATTTAACTAAGCTCACTGTGATTTTCATTACAGAATTCCAGCAGTTGATAATAATGTGAATATATATCTGGCGGTATGTAAAGCAAATCTTTCATATCAGAAGTGTTTCCAATGACAATCGCTTGGGTCGCTCAGTCAAAAGTTACATTCAGAGATCTGACAGCGGACTGTGAAAGTGGTCGCTAGTCATGGTTCACTTACCATTAACTCAAATAAGCATCGGCTGTGAGGACAGTGATTAATTTAACTTTTAATCCTACATATTGCCCCTTTATGACATAAGTTATTATGTATTGATGTTGGCAGAATGTGCAATGCACTACATTTCATTGAATACTTCTTGACACACTAGCAGTGCAGACCACAGTTCTACCTGACCTGAAAGTAGTTTACAAACAATGGGAAGGTATACACACATTTTTAATGCATAATTTGTAAAAAAAAAAATCTTACCCAGTGGTTCATGAAATTCCTCTTGAACATAGCAGGGGTGAAGGATCTGTCAGGGTTCAATTCAGCTCCAGTGTAGAATATCTGAAACAAACAGTGTTCATAGTTGAGTATTAGCTTTAATGTAAAGAAATAAGGAAGCAGTAAATTGTTGCGGCCTAGATGTATTGAACTGTTCTATTTGGGGCCATACATGTGCTTACTTCAAGGGTGAGAGGAGAGCCGGTTCGCACATTGAAAAAGTATTTGATCCCTTGCTGAATTTGTTTGTGTTAGTCTATAACTTTAATGGTAGGTGCATTCTGATTGCGTGTTTTTGACAAACAGAGGCAGAACATCAAAAGGAAAATCTGGAAAATAATTTTAAAGAATATCAATTATCTCCACCTCCAAGTTATGTTTCCGGTCGCTTTGGTTTGTCTGTCTGTTTATTTGTCTGTCAGCAGGATATGTGAGTGTATTTGTCTGTCAGCAGGATATGTGAGTGTATGTGTGTGACACTCACTCTCATGAGGTGTGCCATGGTGACATAAGCCAATGGCCATGACAGCGGAGCCCATGCATCCATTCCTCCTGACATCCACCACAGAGAAGATGCAGATGACCAGCCGCATGGTCAGGAAGACCTCCTGAGAGAGAGAGAGAGAGATCTGAATATAATGCGACACTGGAAGTAGAGTATTTACGGAAATTATCTTAGGTTAAAAACATTAACGTTAAGAAGTAAAAAAAAAAAAAAAAAAAAATTAACGTTAACATAAATGTTACATAGGCTTTTTACTCACACAACGCAGCGAGGATGGATGGAGGCTGGCTGGCTCTTGCTTCCCCTGGTTGGGCAGCAGGCTTATAGGGCCTGGGTGTTGAGCTTGATGGGCTCCCTGCAGGTGTCCTGTTGGTGCACCTCCAGGGGCCGGCTGCCTTCCAGGGTGCAGAGGGAGAGCATGAAGTTGGCTGCCTTCCAGGGTGCAGAGGGAGAGCATGAAGTCGTACATGATGGCGCCCATTGTGCCACAGCTCATGAAACCAGCCTAGTACAACTGCACGAGGAGGGAAGAACAAAAAAAATATTATAGTTATATGTAATCTGCAGAGACAGTGGAGCAAGACAAAATAATCTCAAGACATGCAATGCATGGTGACTCCTGCAAAACACCAATAAATAATGTAATTAACTGAATACTTCGACACACTAACAGTCCCTGACACTTCACAATTTTAATGCATCAATTGTAGATATTTTTTCTAACCCAGTGGTTCATGAAGTTCCTCTTGAGCATGGCAGGGGTGAAGGATCTGGCAGGGTTCATGTCAGCTCCAGTGTAGGACATCTGAAAGAAACAAAAAGTGTTCAGAGTTGAATATAAAATGTAATGTAAAAAACTTCAAGGAAGAGAGCAGGTTTCCACACTGAAAAAGACAGTAATGTCAAGTACAAGGAGTTTTTTTTGTCCTGAAAGCAGAGTAGAGCAAGCGTTTCAGGGTTCTGCCTTCATCAGTACACAGATGAGCACACGCAACACTGATGGAGGGAAAACGAATGCTCTACTCTGCTCGTGGACTCGAGTCACGTGACATGGACTCAAGTCCAACTCGAGTCATTAATATGATGACTTGACAAAATGTCAAAAGACTTGTGACTTGACTTGGGCTTGAACATAATAAGACTTGACTTGGACCTCATGACATTGCACAAAGACAAAGCCCCTTCCCATTAGAAATATTTTATCTATCTAGTTCAACAAAATCGGAGCTTTTTCTACAGTTGATTTCATAGAGCAGATACAGTTCAAGCTGCCATCAGCAGCTACATTCCAACGTTCTGTCTTTGAATGCCGACAGCACTTTTGGAGGAAGTGCACATTTGAGCACAGTTTAAGTATAAGAGTTCAGCTACATTCAGCACTGTTGCCAACACGTGCAGCAGTTTGAGCCTAGACCAAAATAATGTTATGGTCACAGATCTTTGAATAATTTTTCAGTTGTCATTTTCAATGGGGTTTTATTTCTGGTGAGTTAGAATGTCCATACCAAAGCTGAGCAACAAAAGCAGCAAGGTTTGAAATACTTATTCTCACTGCACCTGGTGGGCCCTGGCGACTCAGTCCAACATTCTCCCTCGATTTTGACACTCTTGTTTATAAACTATGAGAAAGTGGGAACAATGTGACTGCATGAGTGCAACTGTGTGATACTCACCCCCATGAGGTGTGCCATGGTGACACAGAAGCCGATGCAGAACCCATGCATCGGTTTCTCCTCTCAAAATGCATATGCCCATGCTGATGCCAAGTTGGAGCTATAGACACACAGAGAGAGAGAGAGAGAGAGAGAGAGAGAGAGAGAGAGAGAGAGAGAGAGAGAGAGAGAGATCAAAATAGAGCTTTAGTGTTCATCCGTATATCTCTGACACCAATGTGACACTGAAAGTACACTATTTAAGGGCATTCCCTCGGGTTAAGAGCGTTTACCACCAGGCCATTAGACTTTTGAATTTGCAGGACTGCTGAGGAACATTACTGTCTTAAATGTTATCCATCTATCCTTTGGACATTCTGTGTGTGAGTGTGAGTGTGTGAGTGTGTGAGAGTGTGTGTGTGTGTGCGTGCGTGCGTGCGTGCGTGCGTGCGTGCGTGCGTGCGTGCGTGCGTGCGTGCGTGCGTGCGTGCGTGCGTGCATGCGTGCGTGCGTACGCGCGTGCATGTTTGAGAGAGGGGGGGTGTCGTATTATGCACTTAATCTCTGCTGCACTTTAAGTGGGATGGGGGGGCTGGGGGGGCCAAGCACTGGTGTCACTTTTACCTCGTTTTGCACTTTACTTGGAAACCTGCTACTACTAAGTATTGTACCCCAAACACAATTTCGTTGCCTTTTTGACAATGACAATAAATTCTTGAATCTTGAATAAAGAAATGTTACATTGACTTTTTACTCACTCCACACATGCAACAAGGGCCAATCAGGTCAATCAGCGAGTCCGTGCCCAGACACCACCTGCCACGGCACTTCCCACTCGATATTGGAATGGTGTGACACTGCTAACTGGGACGAAGAGTCGTTGTACATCCCGATACAGTGTGGTACCTTGTGGGTCCCAGGACTTTTTGGTTTGCTTTGGAATCTTCACTTGAGCACATCTACTTGGAGGAAATTTCACATTGACATCCCGGACAATGCCTTTGGACTTGTCACATTGACCAATGCGAACTTGAATTGTCCCCGTAATGCATTGTGGTCGGAGAGCTTCAATACATCTCCAACAGCAACATATCTTCTTGCAGTGTGCCACTTGCTATGGATGAAAAGGTTCAGGCCTGTAAGTTGGCTCCAGGACTTAAAAACTGGCTGACTTGTGTTTGCATTTCTTGCAGTCTTTTGAGGGGGTAGGTGGTGTTGTCAACTGTTTTGAAATCTCCACAGCCTTGTCCAGGAAATTGACACCCTCCCCCTCGCCGTCAGTGACTGTGCCGGATGAAGGCACTACCCCCATTCCCCCTCCCAACACTCAGGAGTCCCACAGCCGCTCCCCATGTCCATGCAACTGCCCTGACTAGTTGACCCAGACGTCCGAAGCGCCCTTCGGCCAACAGCTCCTGCACTGCTGCCACTGCTGGTGACGCAGCCCCAAACCTGGACCACACACCATTCCGGATCGCAACTGGGTGACGTGGCTTCAGCTGAGCCCAGGCGAGCACTGCAGTGAATGCCCTCCTCCACACTCCAGCGACACTGCCCCCCGTCTACGCAGTGAGGCATTCCACTGACCCTGCTGGCCACCCACCCCAAGGTGGCAGAAGGAAGCGCAGACCAGACCACCACTCTGAACCCCCAGCCAGGCCATCAGGACCAGCCCCCCGGGGAATATGTCCACAGTATCCAGAATTCACCTCAGATCTCAAACATCAGCGGCGATCAACTTCTCCAAGAAGAAAAAAGAAATGTGCTTCGGCCAGAACTTGCTGAGAGACAGTGAGAGAATCACTCACCAGAAGAGAGCTGTTAAGCCAAGCCTCTACCTCTCTACGCTACTCTACTAGTACTGTGCTGTACCTGCGGTGGAGCTGTAGGCACGGTGTCATCGTGAGGCCAAGCTGAACCCTCTTGACCACAAGGGTGACCCAGTCAAGGCAAAGATGTCTTTGAAGCACAGCTGAAGACCTACTTCCAAAAGCACTGCCGAATCAAGGTCAAGAAGTGGCATCACCTGGTAACCAGCCAGACCGTCTCGGGTGCCATACAGCATGAAAGTTATGGATGCCAAACCACCTACGGAAACGGAGTTGGCAAAATCCAGAACAGCACTGACTGAGATTGGTGATGCATTCCAGGTGCTGTGAACATAGCAGACATCAGGCCAGTCCTGAAGACCTAACTGAAGTTCTAAGTGGCAATGCGGTGTGCAGTTCCTTCAGTAGCAAGCAAAGTCGAGATTTTTATCTCAAGAGGCTATCCTCTAATAAAGAAAATTGAATTTTAAGTCAGTAAAAGACATTACTGCACAAGCAAGAGACAATGTCACTAGAAATGCAGAAGAAAACATTCACTGCAGTACTTTCCCGAAGTCAGCTGAAGGCCCAACACCAAACTAGAGCAACGCACAGAGCAAGTCCAGAACTCCCCCACCCACAATAGCAGCAGTACAAGAGCTCTTGGATAAAAGGTGCTTCAGCAGTCTAAGACGGCTGATCGGGACAGTTGCATGGATATAAAGAGTGGTTATAAGGCTCCTGAATGTCAAGGGGGGAGATGAAGCAGGACCTGTTTTCCTGTTTCTTCTTTTTTCTTCTTCAAGCTTTATCCTCCAGGCCCCTGAAGTGTTTTTTCTCTGTTGGGTTGTGGTGTGAACTGCATCTTGGTCACTGGCAGCAGGAGGTTGTCCACTGGTCAGTAGCATCACTGGTCAGCGGTGGTCCGCTGGCAGACAGCTCACTGGTGCAGCCGGGATGAACGGGCAGTCATCGGTTTCCAATGGTGCGTTGGTCTTTCGCTGTCAAGTGTATATCAGCACTGGGTTTTCCTCTTTTTTTATTGAAGTTCAGTGCACAAGGAAACAGTTGGGGAGTTGTGGTTTTGTCTTTTCCTTAGGTGAAAACCCTGGAGGGACACATGCAGACAAAGAAAAGAAATTAGTTTTACAGAAATGTGCAAAAATGCTCATGCGCAAGCATGCAGGAAATGTGCGACCATGTCTACAGTAGTTAAAAAATAAACTTAGCAATGTTAGACTACAAACCAGATTGAATAACCACAAGCCATCGTAATTTAAAAGATTGTAGGAAAGAGTTATAAATAAATGACAATTGGAATTATCAATCTGAGCATATCATCTCCCCTAAAAAATACAGACAGTCCATAAGCATCGGTTGCAAACTATTTTTACTCAAAATACAAATGCCTAACATTAAAAACAAGAAAATGTTACTTGTGCCCAGGCTACTAAGCTTTCGGGTTACTAAGATTCACAAACCTTGAAACTACATTGATGCTTCTTCATAGGGATGCAACAACAAAAAGTTTAGAAAGTAGAAACTTTGTTTTGCATGACAATTTGGAACAGGCCATTTTATTTTATTTTTTTTAAACCCTCATCATTGGAAGGTTCATTCAAAAACATTTCGTTTGCACTCTAATGGTTGATGACTTGAAAAAAATATGATGACAGATGCATAATATTTTGGAAGGTGGTGTGGTTTATAAAAAGTAAAGCCTGCAAGTTAACCTGTAGATAGTGGTTAACCAGTAGGCTGAGAGCCCTTCGCCTTTATAGGAATAATGCATCTGTGCTGTTATTATTAATTAAGCGGGCTTGCAGAGTATCATTAGTATCAATGGCAAAGGTGCTGAATTAGAGATATGGAGGTTGTGAGTTCAAATCCCACTCGGACCCATGTTGATTTTCAAAATTATATCATATGCAGTGTTCCTTAGCCAACTTAAAATAGCATGCATGTCATTTAGTGTCAATGGCAAAGGTGCTGGATTAGAGATATGGAGGTTGTGAGTTTGAATCCCACTCGGAACCCATGTTGATTTTCAAATTTATATCATATGCAGTGTTCCTTAGCCAACTTCAAATAGCATGTATATTTAGTATTCCCATAACGCGGAGCTACAACACTTTCAAAATGGCTGAATCCAAGATGGCTGAATTGTTTGGGCCATAACTTCTGACTGGGTGGATGGATTTTTCCAACATTTCTTTTAGCTTTGTTTTCTCAATAGTAGTTTGAGATATCAAAAATAAAACTGCTCATCTCTGCCCCAAAAGGCAAGCCCGCTTCCAGCATTTTCTGCTGGAAACAATCTAGTTTTAACTAAAAACATTGCTTGTCATTTGTAACTGTTTGTAAATAAATACTCTAAATGACAATATTTTCATTCGAAATTCGGAGGAAATATAGTTTATAGAATAAAACCACAATTCTCATTTTACTGAAACATGCCAAATAGTGGGGCCAGAAAAATGGCTGTAAGCTTATACCTCATCAAATACATTTTCCTATCGTGTACATGCACCTTCTACAGCCATACAAAAAAAACCCAGCAAATGCCACAATTTCATACTCAATTCCAGCTCCTTAACACCTCCCAAGTGACCAAAAGCTTGGCTGGAAAATAGGACAACTTACTAGCCACCTTGACAGGTGATGACTGTTGGGCTTAATCTTACTGGTCAAACATGCAGTCATATTATTGGCTGGTGATGAATAAAGTTAATTTAGAGGCCTGATTTCCAGCACACCATATAATAGCATTTTATTGGTATTATGAATGTGAAATAAAGTCTTCCATGAAATGTTCCCTTACCCACACAGCAGAGGACTCCGATGCGGAGCCGCGTTCAAGTCACCACATCCGTGTCACTGTCACATTCCTTTGGGTTCCACTTGGTGGATCAGGGTCGCCACCGTGCGCCGCCCCAAATTCTACCGTCAAAACGCGGACCATACTCGCATCCATATCTGACGCGATTGTTCAACATGACAGTGAGACAGAAAAATAATGTCAAGATAAATAAAAAATCATGATGAGTGAAGTTCTTCGTCAGGTTGTGTTTTTTTTTCGGGTTCTTATTTAAACGGTGTCTAGGCCAGGTTATCTGTGTTATCTGTAGAATTAAATCTAAATGCTGTTTGAAACGGTTAACTGGTTTAGTGTTCGTTTATTGGGATTATAGCATAATAAGAAAGTAACTTTATGAGCACGGATCCAAAATGGTCCCGGCCCGGAACATCTATGAGTCCGGAATGGGTCCGTAACTGATAAAAAGTAGTGGAACCGTGACGGATGCAATAAGTGGACACGGAATGAGTCCGCATCGGATGTCGCGCCTCCGAACCGGGGTCACTGCGGAGGTACGCTTCTGCACGCGGGTCCGTTGCGGGTGACAAACGGGTCCCTTTTGAGTCCGCACCACGCCTCCGCGTCGGATGATAGGCGGCGTGCAAGTGGACGCCGATACGGCCCCGTTTACCGGGTCCGTACCGGAGGATGACCTCCGGATGGTGGACTCCGGGGCGGATCCATTACGGTGTACTTTTGCTGTGTGGGTATATGGGTTAGGGCCTATAAGTAGCCTATGGTAGTCCAAAGCAGTGGTTCCCAACCTATGGGTCGGGACCCCCCTTATGGGTCGCCAAAGATCCAACGGGGGTCGCGGAGCCCTCTTAATTTTAAGGGGTTTCGTTTTAAATATATATAGCCCATGTTGAATAAAAGACAAAGCATTTAACTAATAAATGCATAGACGAAACAAATTGTAAGTGCTACATTAAACATTTATTCTATATTTGACCAAAGACGAATTGAGGAATAAAATAACTAAAATAAGTTATCGCAGGAAACGGAGGGCATCTTGTGACTCCGTCTCGTGCGGGCGCTCGCGTGGTTGGGTCACCAAAGCTTAAAATAGTAAAAACATGGGTCCCCTAAGAAAAAGGTTGGGAACCACTGGTCCAAAGTACTGTGAAGACCAAGATAATATGGTGAAATAAACCATTTGCCTCATGCCTCCACTCTACTGGTCTGGTGTAGCAGGCTATACAAGCTCAAGTAGCCTCTCAGATAGGAACTCAGACTATTCTGACTTGGAGGTAGCCCATGTTGCGCCATGAATTGCTGTGCTACGATAAATTGCTGCTAAAAAAGTCAAGGTTGGTACTGGCAGGTATGCTACAGAGATCAGCCTAGGCCTACTTTATCAGCAAACACTGAGACATCCAACTGCCGTGGCATCGAGCAGAACGCCACAAACCAATCGCTAACCATTCCGAAATCAAAAATACCGATAGCCTACAACTTAAGCGCTTACCGACTGCGTTTCAGAAATCACATTCAAACAATAAAGTCCGTTTGATCACAGCAAGCACAGAAAAGTCTGTCTGTAGCTTCCAGTAGGCCTAGTGTCTCCCAAACGGACAAACTAGTCTAAAAAGCCTGATAAACCATCTTCTTCTTCTTCTTCTTGTGGATTTTATTGGCGGTTGGCATACGCAGTGTTGCATTACCGCCACCAACTATGTAGGCTAACTATGCAACTACAAGGGGTGGAGCTTCGACGGAGGAATGACAAAAAGAAAGGAAAAAAAAAGAAAAGAAATATAGCTGCAAGCAGCAATGCGGGGCCAAGCAGTAAACTTGCCAAAGTCGCCACGGCAACAGAAGGAACTGCAGCGCCCCCTTTGGCCCAAATCTCGCCAATGTTGGGGTGCATTCCTTGGAGGGGAAAATGGGGAGAGAGACGGGGAGGGTAGGCAAAGGACCTGGGCTGGGAATCAAACCCGGGTCAGCCGCATGATGATAGAGAAGTGCCCTACCGGTTGGCCACGGCAGAGCCTGTGCTGCCCTTGATTTATATTGAGTAACACATTTCCATTCCCTCTCAAATTAGTCTATAAAATATCAGCAAGTCATTTCTATACTTGAGAGGCTTGCTTTTTGGACAGCAATTATAATCCTCTGTGATCATTCTATTTAGTAAAATTGTTTATATGACATACAATATTGGGGAAAAAAAACCGGGAGCCTACTGAAAATAGATATGTCCTTGAAATCCTAAACATAAGAATCCTATAGGCTGCAATGTAATGTTGGCCAGCCTTTTGAGAGACTGGTCTGAGGAATTGGTGTACATAGAAGTAACGTGTGTGTGTGTGTGTGTGTGTGTGTGTGTGGTGTGTGTGTGTGTGTGTGTGTGTGGTGTGTGTGTGTGTGGTGTGTGAGACAGACAGAGGAACCAAGAGAACAACAATGCTCGCTCTCTCTCTCTCTCTCTCTCTCTCCCTCCCTCCTTCTCTCTCTCTCCCCCTCTCTCCCCCTCCCTCTCCCTCTCCCTCTGTCTGTGTGTGTGGGTTGGGGGTGGGGGGGGGTATGTGCAGGGGCTGGGGCAGTGGGGCTTTGGTTGACACTAGAGCAATAGCAGACTACGCACACACCTAAGCTCTCGGTGTGTCCAGAGACCCCCTGCCGAGAATGGTGTCAGTGAACGTGCGCAGGTGCCGTTGGTAAGGGGACAGAGAGATGAGAAAAATCCCTCCATTCTTTCCACAATTTTGAATGGCTGCTGAGAGCTGATAGTTTTTCCAATTGTTACGAAAATCCATACCTGGGTGCAGCATAGTGTGAAGATGACCTGTGTACCAATATTTTGACAATTGGGGAGTACGGTTCAAAAGCTACAGGCAAAAATGTAGCTAAAATTTTGACCTGCTGGTGGCGCTACAGAGTTTGAGCTGGGGATCTGATTTTTTTTTGTGGTAGGTCATGGGATGGACTACTATGTGTGTACAGAATCCCAGCCTGATTCGACAAACGGTTGCTGAGATATGACCTCACTTCCTGTTTCGCCACGTTTTACGACAATTTTGATTGGCTGTCACGGACTAAAACGATTAAAAGATATCCAATATTCCTGAAGACCCCATGTGTAGCTCAGTCCAGAGATACTATATACTGAGTTTTGGGCGAATTGGTCAAAAATTGCGGGAAAATTAACATTTTTATTGAATTTTACAAAATTCAAAATGGCGGGAAAACTATCCTGGCGGAAAATGACGTCATATGGTGCGTTGGATTCGTCTTGACTCAAGGATTCCAGGTGATACCAAGTTTATGAAACCAACATTGGACCCCAGCGGTTCAAAAGTTACAAGCAGAAATGTACCTGCAACTTTGACCTGCTGGTGGCGCTAGAGCGTTGGGGCTGGGGTCCTATAAATTGCTGTGGGTAATGCTGAGACTGCCCCGAATGTGTGTGCCAATTTACAGCATTTTCCTGCCTACGGTTCTATGGGCTGCCATAGACTTGCAGAGGGATAGGAATGGTGACTAGAGAATAATAATAATAAATATAGCTGCAAGCAGCAATGCGGGGCCAAGCAGTAAACTTGCCCAAGTCGCCACTGCAACAAAATTAACTGCAGCGCCCCCTTTAGGCCAAATCTCACCAATGTTGGTGTGCAATCTTTTGAACAGAGACTGCAGGGGCTGGGGCAGTGGGGCTTTGGTTGACACTTTAAAGCAATAGCAGAACTACGCACACACATAAGCTCTCGTCTCTTGTGTGTCCAGGCCCCCTGCCGAGAATGGTGTCAGTGAACGTGCGCAGCCGGTGCCAGAGGGGACAGAGAGATGAGAAAAAAATCCCTCCATTCTTTCCACAATTTTGAATGGTTGCTGTGAGAAGATAGTTTTTTCAATCGTTACGAAAATCCATACCTGGGTGCAACATAGTGTGAAGATGACCTGTGTACCAATATTTTGAAAATTGGAAGTACGGTTCAAAAGTTACAGGCAAAAATGTAGCTGAAACTTTGACCTGTTGGTGGCGCTACAGAGTTTGAGCTGGGGATCTGATTTTTTTTTGTGGTAGGTCATGGAATGGACTACTATGTATGTACGAAATCCCAGCCTAATTCGACAAACGGTTGCTGAGATATGACCTCACTTCCTGTTTTGCCACTTTTACGACAATTTTGATTGGCTGTCACGGCTGCTAAACGATAAAAGATATCAAATATTCCTTGAGACCCCATGTGAATGCTCAGTCCAGAGGATACTATATACCAAGTTTCGGGTGAATTGGTCAAAATTGGGGGGAAAAATAGCATTTTTATTGAATTTCGTAAATTTCAAAATGGCGGGAAAACTATCCTGGCGGAAAATGACGTCATAGGGTGCGTTGGATTCGTCTTGGCCCAAGGATTCCAGGGATACCAAGTTTATGACAATTGGCCCTGCGGTTTCAAAAGTTACAAGCAGAAATGTACCTGCAACTTTGACCTGCTGGTGGCGCTAGAGTGTTGGGGCTGGGTGGTCCTATAAATTGCTGTGGGTAATGCTGGAGACTGCCCCGAATGTGTGTGTGCCAATTTACAGCATTTTCCTACCTACGGTTCTATGGGCTGCCATAGACTTGCTAAGGAGAGGAAAGATGTCTACGTAATAATAATAATAAGAATACCAGTTAACACTATAGGGGCCTTCGCCAGCTTCGCTGCTTGGCCCCTAAATATAGCTGCAAGCAGCAATGCGGGGCCAAGCAGAAAGTCCGACTAAGTCGCCATGGCAACCGAAAGAGCTGAGCAGGCAGAATGTCAGAGACAACCATAGTTATTTTTTACAAGCAGAAATATATCTCGAAATTTGATTTGTGACCTGCCGGTGGCGCTAGCGAGTGAGCTGGAGACCTGAAAGTTCTAGTGGGGAGTCATGGGATAACCAAGAATGTGTGTGACGATTCCCAAAAGATTCTGACCATGGGTTGCTGAGATATGAGCTCACTTCCTCTTTGGCGTCTGTGTGGAGGATTTTGATTGGCTGTTACGGCAAAACGGTAAAAGATGTAATACAACCCTTTTAGGGATCACTTCAGAGTGCTCCAGAGATCATGTGTATCACGTTTTGTGAAAATCAGACTACATTTGAAGGATGAGGAACCTTTTATTGATTTTCACCAAATCCAAAATGGCGGGCATTGAATTGTGGCGGATATGATGTCAGAGGGTGTGTTGGATTCCT
>NC_085872.1:19240587-19339262 GCF_034702125.1 Engraulis encrasicolus | reverse complement strand
TTGAACACAAATCTCCATGCTGACGGCAAAGAAAAGGAAAATAATTTCTCTAGAGAGAGCCTGGTCTCACCCAGTTCTCTGATCTCCACTAGTAAAATATACCTTTCCCTGCTATATGCTTGGCACTCTAATAAAACATGATTGACAGTCTCCATTTCCCTACAGTTTACACATTGACCTGTGGCATGTTTGCCAATGATGTGAAGAGTGTGGTTCAACCTAGTATGCCCTATTCTTAATCTGGTGATGATTTGCTCTTCCCTGCGACTCCAACTACACTGTCGTCTAGTGGGGACCTGCTTTTGTACAGAGCGTAGGAAGCTGCCCTTACTCTCCCTGTCCCACTGTCCCTGCCATACCCCTATCATTTTAGAAACTATAATGTGCTTCACTTCTGCTTTACTAAGTGGAATGTTCAACTGACCCTCAGCATTTAGAGCATCCTTAGCTAGCTGGTCCGCAACCTCATTCCCTGCAATATCAGAATGAGATGGAATCCACAGAAAATTAACTACAATGCCTTGCTGGTGCAGTCTAAAAAGAATTTGAAGGACATCATAAAGTAAATCGGGTCTACACACTGACTTGCCGTGCAGGATACTAGACAATGCTGACAAGGAATCAGAGCAGATAACATTACATCTGGTTTTTACATCTGCAATCCATTCTAACGCAAGGAAGATTGCAAATAACTCTGTTGTAAAAACTGCAAGGTGGTCAGAGAGCCTTTTCTTAATCTCTATCTTGTACTTTGGGATAAACACTGCAGCTGCAGTCTTCCCAGTTTCAGGGTCTTTAGACCCATCTGTAAACATCTGAACCCCTTCATAATATTTGGAGCGAATATGCCTGTTAGTCAAGTATTTCATGTCACTTTCCTCCTCTGCTTCATTGCGAATTTTAACTAACTCAAGGTCCACTGTAGGCATAGTAAAAAGCCAGGGTGGAATAACAGGCAGTGGTACCACACAGCTGTGGGCCAATTTGGTTAGGCCCAGCTTTTCCGCTTGGCCATTCCCAACCCATCCAAAACTTTCAAACTTTGCCTTGCCATGTTCCCAGCATTGATTCAAAATGTCCTTGGTAGGGTGATCCTCTTTATGACCTTGCAGGTTCGTCCAGTACACCATAGCCAGCTGCTGGCGTCTTAAAGATAATGGCAGTTCCCCAGCCTCTACCTGGAGAGCTGGAACCGATGAGGTCTTAAATGCCCCACTGCACACACGTAAGGCCTGTGCTTGAATTACATCAAATTTCTGTAGGTGTGTTTTTGCCGCTGACCTATACGCAATACTAGCATAATCTAATGCAGATCTTATGAGTGCAATATATACATGTTTTAGAGACATCATACTGGCGCCCCAGTCACTCCCCACTAGACATCTAAGTATGTTTACTGCTTTCTTACACTTAGTGACTGTTCTCTGAATATGGTCCTTGAAAGTCAACTTGCAATCCATCCATACCCCTAAAAACCTCACTACCTCAACTTGTTTGAGTGGCTGACCATATAAGGTAATATGGACAGGGGGAACATTTCTTCTCTTAGAAAAACAAATGACCTGTGTCTTTTCCACTGAAAAGCGGAAGCCCCATTTGACACCCCAATTCTCCACAAGACTAACCGCTGCCTGCAGTTTCTGACAGATATACGCAGAGTTTCGCCCCCTCACCCACAGTGCCCCATCGTCCGCATACAAAGACTTACCAATATTAGCATCTATGTCAGAAAATATGTCATTTATCATAACGCTGAACAACAGAGGGCTGCACACACTGCCCTGAGGAACCCCATTATCCACTGGATATGTGTCAGAATATGACTGCCCAACTCGCACCTCAATAGTCCTATTTAACAAGAAGTCCATGACAAAATTATAAAGCCTGCCACTTATCCCCATTGCCTCCAATTTAATAAGAAGTCCCTCACGCCACAGCATATCATACGCCTTTTCTATGTCAAAGAAAACTGCGTTAACTTGCTCTTTATTTGCCTGAGCTTTCCTTATTGAGTCCTCCAAACACAGCACAGGATCCATCGTCATCCTCCCCCTGCGAAAACCGCTCTGCCAGGGACTGATTAGGCCTCTCTTTTCCACAATGTAAGTCAGCCTATCTGTTACCATACGCTCCATTAGTTTACACAGGTTAGAGGTCAATGCAATGGGCCTATAGCTTGTTGCTTCACTCTTCTCTTTACCTGGCTTCAAGACTGGTACCACAACGGAGTGTTTCCAAGCTAGTGGGATATTCCCTGTCTCCCAAATCATATTGAAGAGTTGAAGAAGCACCCCCTGCGCCTCAGGGCATAGCTTATCCACCATCACATAGCAAATTTCGTCCTTACCTGGAGAGGTGGACCTAACTCCGCTTAGGGCTCGCTTTAATTCAAACATGGAAAACGGGAAATCAGAAGTCTCATTCACAGTAACCTTTTTCTCCAACACCTTAGGATGCCTTCTAACCATCTCTTCTCTAGCCACTCTTGCCTCAGGAGATAAATTATGCCCACTATGGATTCCAACAAATACTTTAGCTAAAGCTTCTGCTTTTTCTCTATCTGTTGCCATGATTTCTTTGTTAAAATGTATAGCTGGTAAGGAATATTCCCTCCTAATTCCTCCCATCCTTCTTATCATTCCCCATACCTCAGTTATTGAAGTGTCTCTCCCAATAGTATTACAGAATGCTCCCCATCGCTCTCTCTTTGCCTTCCTAATCACTCTCCTGACTGTGGCTTGGGCTTTTTTATATTCCACCAGGTCAGCAAAGGAGAAGGATGACTTAACCTTTCTAAAAGCCCTGTTTCTTACCTTTATTGCCTCCTTACACTCCTCCGTCCACCAAGGCACCATTTTACGTTGTCCACTGCCTGTTGCTTTCCCAATGAATTCTAAAGCAGAAGAATGCAAGACCTCTGTAATCTTATTGTTAACAGCATCAACATTATCATACAGTTCCAAATTACAATTCATCAGTCTAGTGCTACAACTTTCAGTAAAATCATCCCATTTAGCTTTTTTGAGGTCCCACCTGGGAAAGATTACGTCCTCAATTAGTACTGGTCCTATGCCTATTTCACATAAAATAGGATAATGGTCACTACCGATACTACTCTCCTGCATAACATTCCATTTGGCACACCTTGCAAAATGTGATGAAACCAAGGTAAGATCAATAGCTGTCTCCCGCCCACTCGAGATGTCGATTCTAGTCCCCCTCCCATCATTGAGGCAGATAAGGCCTCTTTCCTCCAGCAGTTCCTCAATTACATTTCCATTGCCATTGGTTTCAACACTCCCCCAGAGGGCGCTGTATGCATTAAAATCCCCGCACCAAATAATCTTGTGGGACACATCTCCTAAAAACTCATCAAGCGCCTCTTTGTTTAAAGCTTCGCACGGATTATAGTAGTTAACAACCAAGAAATTAATATTGCCAATCCACATTTCAATAATAATCCCTTCTACCTCTTTACTTACTTTTAACGTTCTATAGCCCAGCCCCCGCATGACAAACACAGCCACCCCTCCACCAGGACCGCGCTCCCTATCCCTGCGCACACTCACATACCCTTGTAACACAAAATCTAAATGTGGCCTAAGCCACGTCTCTTGGACACATATGACATTAGGCTTTACATTCAAGTCTTCTACATACTTCTTAAATTCCTGCCCGTTGGAACAAAGGCTTCTCGCGTTCCACTGCAAAATACTAAAAACCATTAGGAACCCCCACATGACGCTGGCTGTGATGCTGATTGTCCACTTTGGAGATCATTTAACACTTTATTAATTTCTTCAAAAGACACTTGCGCTCCCACGCCAAAATGCCTTCGTGCAGCCTTTACAATAATCTTAATTTTCTCAGTTTTCTTGTCTGTTAATGCAGAGCAGTTTATAACTTCAGCAAGGAATGCCAGAAATTTAACACTCTCTACTTGAATAGTTTCCTTCATTACGGGCCTAGGCATTTCCCTACGCTGATAGGGTTCATTTTGGCTTTGTCCCTGCAGTCTTTGAGTCTCAAGCTTTCTTTTACCATCCACTTTCTTAATTGCCTCAGCGTAGGTAAGCTTCTCCTCTACCTTAATTCTTTGCACTTCAGCTGCCCTTTTGTGCGCTTGACAACCTTTGTATGCGGCGCTATGGGAGCCTCCGCAATTACAGCATTTTACACTAGTGCCTTGATGGCATTGGCCATACTCGTGGTCTTCTCCTCCACATTTGCCGCACCTTTGTTTGCCTCTACAGATAGCTGCCACATGCCCAAATTTCTGGCATTTAAAACACCGCAGTGGAGGGGGGATGTACGGACGAACCTGAAAGCTCATGTATCCTACCCTAACTCTTGTAGGCAACACTTTCTCATCAACAAACAGTAGAATGGAAAGGCTCTCCTTTTTAACTTGCTCTCGTGTGTACATCAATCGTTTGCATTTGACCACCTTGGCCCCTGATACATTGCTCAAAATCTCCTCACACGACAAGTCAGTTGATACTCCAGTAATTACGCCAAGCTCGAGTTTTTTGCGCTCCCACTCAATGCATTTAATTTTCCTTCCTTCCATCTCATTCATCCCCAGTAACTTATCCCGCTGTGCGACATTTGAACACCCAATGACTAAGCTTCCATCCCTTAATGGAGTAACCTTTACTGCCCCTACAGCTTTATGAAGTGCGTTAGTTATTTTCAGGGGGTTAATGGAACTAGGGGAATCAAACTGTAATTTTACCTTCAGGTCGGTCTGCCTAATTGCCATTCGCTTTGCCTCACTATCTATATCTGACTCTGTGCGAACATCGTCAAAACCTCGTACGTTTCCTTTCTTCTTTCCTTTCGTTTTTACCTGCCATTCTGAATTTCCCTCGTCAAGTGCTTCCATCTCCACCACAGAATCTACATCACTTCCTAGAAAGCTACCGTCACTTCCATCCGTCTCCACTCCATTGCCCAGATCATCCACAAGCTCGCCACTACTCTCTACCGCCACCCCTCCCCTTTCCCGGGGAGACCGACTACGCTCCCGATGGTCTGTGCTGCGATGAGACATTCCACCCTCTCCTGATAAACCAGCCTAAATGTATTGTAATTATAGCCTAACACCTGCACTTCAGTTTGCCGCGCAAATCAACTGACACGATAGGCTACAGCTGACGGTGATGAACCGACTCCTGCCTTCATTAGGCTAATTAGTTGAGTCGCGTAGGCTATCTACTAATCAGCTCGCGGTCCTCACCAAGTCACCAAAGATTTTTCTTTTTCTCTGTTTCCTCCCGTTGTAACCGTGCATAAGAAGAGCACTAGTCGATCCGAGAGCTTGGATTCTTGATGGGACTCAATTTCTTTAGCCTATAGGCCTACTGTCCACTCTCCTTGTTTCTGTCTCTGACTTAGGCTTTATCCCTCACCCACAAAAACATATACAGCGCCAAGCCACATTATTAGAATATCATGAAAAAAAATGTAAATGAAAAAAAAATATTTATTTCCATAATTCCATTAATAATGTTAAACTTTCATTGATTATAGATTCATTGGGGGGGGGGGGGGGTTGATGGTAATGTTGAGTTTAGGGGTGCAATGCGGATGGGATCTTGGGTCATTTTAGTAAATGATGAGGGGTAAGGGGAAATAGCCAGGTGGAGTGTAGAGGTACTGGGTTTGGGGTGGAAGCTTTTTGGGGGGGGGGGGGGGGTGATGGTATATGATGAGGGGTAAGTGACAAGGTGGGGTGAAGGGGTAATGAGTTTGAGGCTGACACCAAGGGGGAATATGTGAGTCAAGAGGTGGTGTTATGATACTTGACTTACTTCCATCTGTACGCAGCTTCTTTAGTCAGCTTCTCTGGTGGGGTGTCATGGACTCCGGGCTAAGTCTGTCTCACATTTGGTCCAGTTGTGACGATGTGATGTGAGCACACCACGTACAGGTACGTGAAATGAGAGCCAAGAAGTCTCAACCGCTTATGTACACCATTCAGAGTTCCAGCATTGGAAATTAACTCTATGGGGGTGCTGTGGCTTGGGGGTCATCCCTTTGTTCCCCGGGTCCTATGTTCCCCTCTACCGGGGATCATAGGACCCTTTTTCAAAAAAGGGTTCTATGTTCCTCACTGCTTCAAAGCAAATTTCTGCAACATGGCAAAGTGCAGGTTGCTGTTGCAACTGTGACAGGTTAGGTTTAGGGATAGTTTTGGTCAGGGCACAAATTGAAAACTCAGAAACATTGCATTACGACAGGTTAGGTTTAGGGATGGTTTTGGGAAGGGCACAATTTGAAAACTCAGAAACATACAATGCGGTGAACATAGGACCCTTTTTTTTTAAAAGTGTTCTATGTTCCCCACTGCTTCCAAGTAGACTGCTGCTGCATGGCAAAGCGCAGGTTGTTGATGCACCTCTGACAGGTTAGGATTAGGGATAGTTTTGGTCAGGGCACAAATTTACAACTCAGAAACATTGCATTTCTGACAGGTTAGGTTTAGGGATGGTTTTGGGAAGGGCACAATTTGAAAACTCGGAAACATACAATGCGGGGAATAGAACCCTTTTGTAGAAAAAGGGTCCTATGTTCCCCGGTCCTATACAAAGACAGGGGAACATAGGACCTGGGGAACTGGGGTAATTTCCTGGCCCTGCCCCATCTCTCTCTCTCCCAATCGTTTCCTGTCCACTCATGTACTGCCCTGTAATAATAAAGCCCAAAAAGCCCCCCCGCACCCCCACCCCCCTCCAAAAAAAAGGAAATGAGTTCTACACTCTACACAATTCGACACAACGCCCACTGGTCAGGTACACTGGTGAGTGTAGCCAGGCAACAGTTAACACTACAGTGTAAAAATATATTCCGTAAAATGTTTAATTAACGTGTATTTTCTGTGGGACCACCAACAAGGCCCTCAATTCAGAAACCATTAATCAATTTTAACCATACACTGACTAGATCATGGTTTGTTTTGCAGATTTAAAACTGCAAGTTGTTTATAATTAGTTACAAGGGTCGGACATGGACAATGAAACTGAAAAACATAGTCATTTTAGTGTGGGAGGTTTCATGGCTAAAAATATTGCAATACACAAAACATTAAGGGGGACATATCAAAAGAGAACAAATTGTCTTGCTGGCACATCCAGTGTTGCCAGATGTGTCTGACCAAATCCCGCCCAAAATGTGCTAAATTCCGCCCAAATTCAACAAATTACATTGACTTCTATGGGCCCAAAACAGCTGGAAAAAATTGGCCAATTTTTCCCGTTTTTACCCGCAGATGCTTGTCCCAAGTAGCCCAACGCCCAATCTGGCAACACTGGGCACATCTGTGACCAAGACAGCCGCTGTGATGTATCAAGAGCCACGGTATCCAAGGTAATGTCAGCATTCCACAAAGAAGGACGAGTTGCATCCAACAGGATTACTGTAACTCAGGATGCAAGAGGAAATTGTCTGAAAGGGATGTTCGGATACTAACCAGGACTGTATTAAAAAAAAATAAAAACAGGGCTGTAAGTCAAGTCTACCTTTCTAGAGTCCTAGACCAGAATAGTCAAGTCCGAGTCCAAAGAGGTTTGAGTCCGAGACGAGACGGAGTCCAAAAAGATTAGAGTCCAAGTGAAGTCCGAGTCACATTTTGGTCAGTGTTAAACAATGAAAAGGATGAATGTCAATAATGTGAACCTTGGAAGGTAACCTATATGTCATGGATGTGAAGACAAACTTGTTTGTTATTGGACTTCAAGCTCCACTTTATTATCTATGATGGCCAGTGTTCTAAACCAAATGTAATGACCAAAAGTCCAAAAGCCTAATTTGGCAAGACCAGTGTCCGAGTCCAAGACAAGTCCGAGTCCAAACAATACTGAGTCTGAGACTTGTCCAAGTCCATAAAAAATGGACTTGTGTCCGGACTCGAGTACTACACCCCTGCAAAAAAAAAAAAAAACCCAGGAGAATTATATGTGCCTCTGAACTCTCCTTTTTCCACCAGAACTGTCCGTCGGGAGCTCCACAGGGTCAACACAGCTGGGCTGCTATAGCAAACCTGGCTAAAACCATTTTTATTTTATTTTTTCAGTTTCATTGTCTAACCCCTGTACATCAATTACCAGTTGCCAAGTATACACCTGACTGTTTATATGAATCAGTTGAATTTAAACAGAAATCCCAACGTCAAATAAAATGTAACAGTTACGGGTAGTAATGCTAGATGGCCACTGGATGCCGTACTTGTTCCATTTTAAAAGGTTACTTTCTCAAGGCAGACATGGGGGCCTGTTTTATAGGAATGTGCCCACCCAGCATGTGTCGCCCACTGCAACGAAAATGAATCTGGTTCAAGAATATTCCTACTGCAGATGACAGTAGATGCAGCCACGCAATCGATAATGTATGGACAGGTTGTGCACTAGTATTCACACACACGATTTCCCAAACCTTTTGATGAAATGTTGCTATAATGAACAGCTCTCCAAAGATCCGATTAAACACAATATTTTCTCCTTTTTCTCAAATTCTAATGTTAATATTAATGGTTCACGTATTTTGCCTGTTACAGCTTTTGCATACATCCATACTTCTGGAAACATTCTCCCCATGTTCTACCCCAATGGAAATGTATCCTCCTCTTCATAGTACTGTGTTTTCAACATGCGTTGCATGTTTGCAGAGGTGCGCCTGTGTTTGTATTATACAGTGTCTGCATGGCTGCTGGGTTTGGTGTGACTTTACAGGTGGCCATTACCTCCGCTGGTTGCTGGCATACAGGCCTGATGCTATGCAGCGTTGTCTGTTAAATGTGCTAATCTGGCAGCTTCGATGAGGAATTGCCTGGGGGTTTGGTGTCTTGAGGGATGCAGCACCAGTGGGGAGTGCTAGGTTAGTTTCCGTAGTCTCTTTCTTTCTGTGCCAGATGGAAGGATGCCATCTCAGTGGTGTACAGTGCAGTCCGTGCAGTAGGTAGTTTCTGTGCAACTCTGTCTTGCAGTCTTGTTCATATAGTGCAAACCTTTTTTGAATAGGTTGCGCAGTCCATAGAAAAGCAATGTATACAAGATACAAACAGGTGCCATTGCTGAGATGAGATGCATTAGTTCTCTATGTGTGAACATCTCGGCAGTATGGTGAGATTAATATGTTTGTACAGTATCTCTAATATTTCAGCAATACTTCTAATTATCAGCATATCAAACTAATTGTGCTGCTTTGTGCTCTAACATGCATAACAGTGAACAGTTTCACCACATAGAACAACAGTAAAGTGATGTAAATAAAGGTAAATTGATAGTCGTTTGGTCATATTTTTGGAGCAGTGCATCATGGGAGACCATTCCACCACCTTTCTGACCTGTATTCCCAGTAGGCTATGGAGCACTTCCATGGCAGACCTCTGGATATTGAGCCTCATTAACGGATTCAAGTCAGGCTTCAGTCAGCCATGTCATGTGATGTGAAAATGATGATCAGTATAATATTTCATTCCCACATGGCCCTTTTAGGGATTAATGACCTTTCATTAATCTGACTGAGACAAATCTACATATTCAATAACCAGCCCTTCAGTGGTACAAAAGGTCATTTATTTTGATCAAGTGTTTCAATTTGTATTAATGGATTTCAGACCAAAGAGACCCAGGAGAGTCTGTGGAACCAAACCATGTAAATAACCAAAAAAATAAAACCCCACTATTTAGGAAGTGTTTTGTATTATATTCATGAAAGAAGCTTTTTTTCTTATATCAGGTAGCCTACAGTATCTGCAAGACGGTGGGTCAGATACCTGAAGCCCACCACTAGGTGTCTCAGTGCAGAGAGACTGGCTGATAGTCTGTATTACCGTTTTTTTCTCAACTGCTTTGGCACATTTATCAAATCTCTCTTGCAATTTGCAAAATATCGAGTGCATTCTCAAAATAGTTTGAACAAACAAAACTGTATGGATCTCTCAGCAAAAGCCAGTCTGTTGCTCAAAAACCTTAGTTAATCTCTGAAAAGCAACTTTTTGTTGAACATGTCAGTGCCATCAGAATAGTTTGTCATGTTGTCAATTGACTAGTACACTTATGAGGATCTTTACTGATGTCAAATATATGTTAGATACGGTATGATGAGAAATGTTGTAAATTCGACTTTATGTAACATTGATAAAATAAGTGAAGTGAAAAAAGTGAAAGGCAACCGGGAAATTCCAACTCCCATTGTCAATTTGTGACACAGCACTCCACAGCACACAAGTGTTCACTGCACACAACGAAATTGCATGTATGCCTCACCCGTGCAAGGGGGCAGCCCTCAATGGCGCCCCAAGGGAGCAGTGCGGCGGGACGGTACCATGCTCAGGGTACCTCAGTCATGGAGGAGGATGGAGGGGAGCACTAGTTAACCGACCTGGCGGGTCGGGAGTCTGATGCCTTAACTGCTTACCCATGACTGCCCATAAGACTGGACTAGGCATAGTATGACTAATTTATTGACAGGCATTCTCATTGCAAAATAGAAAAAAATAGCCAACTCTGGTTGAGGTGTCAAAATGTGCAATCTACCACCCCTTTTTACTTATCTTGCAGGCCTATCTGGAAAAAACATAGAACTGTAAAGCAAAATAAATTTGAAACAATACACTTACATAAGTGTACTTACTCTATTGAAAAAAATTGTGAAATATTGTAATTTTGTGGGGCGCATAATTATACATCAGTACATCAGTAGGGCACATAAGGGATAGCGTAATGTAATGCAGTAGAGTGCCAATTGTTATATTGTATGGCTGTTTTCTCTATGAAATATTATTTCTTTAACTGCCTTTGATTACAGTGTGTCAATATTTCCCTGGGAGCAGTTTACACAGATCATATTTATAGACAAACATCTAATGGAAATTGGATAGTGTTAAATCATTTTGCATGTCAAGATTTTTACAATGACCTAGGGACCAAATGTTTCGTCGGGTTAAGCAGATTCATATATTCAGTGACAAAGTATTTTGAGTAACATCCCATAAGCATCTGATAATGTATGAAAAAGAATAAAATTCTACACAATCAATTGCATAGATAGAGAAGCATTTTCAATTTGCTCAAAGAAAGCATGACCTGCATGTGAGAAATATGCCAAGTCGATTGAGAAAAATGGTAATCATAAATCACAGCTAGTGGAAATAAAAAGCTACACTTAGTTCAAATGTTCAAACCTCTTTGTGACTCAATTATACTGAAAACAAGGTAGATGTGACGGACTGGATATAGATTGCTGCATTTCATTCTTGGAACACCTATACTGTATGCTGATCTGATCAATATACAAACTTTTGTTTTGTTTGCTATATTTTCACTTTCCAAGATAAACTGAAGTTGTTACACGTGAGAAATATAATATGTGAATGGTAGTACAATAATTGAACCATTAATGTCTGTTTGGTACAGACATTAACATGGTTTGAAAGCGATCACTACATAGTCACTTTTCATGTTGTTCAAACCTGATACCTAAGTGGTTACTTTAGTTGATGATAGAGGCTGGCAACTGAACAATGCAATGAACACTAAGCTCAGACTGTTGCGGTGTCTGTGCCAGAGAGAGAGAGAGAGAGAGAGAGAGAGAGAGAGAGAGAGAGAGAGAGAGAGAGAGAGAGAGAGAGAGAGTTGAGGACCTTATCTCCCTCAGGATCTTAGATGAAATGGAACCATTCCTCACTGCTGGAGAGGGAAGTGCACTTTAGGTCTAAATATTGCGGGGGAAGGTGAAAGAACACTTTGCCATGATTTGTACAAGAGAATGTGTTGTTGCAGAATATATGTTCAACAGGGTCAGTATCTGATGCACTTTGGGAATGCGACCAAACATTTTATTGCACTGTACTGCCACACTGGCTGCATGAATTAATTAATTTGCTATGTGTGAAGTTAACAATTTGTCACATAAGGCTGTAAATCTTTATGGAACACTATTGTTTCCTTACAGGCTGGTGTGTGAATTTATCTAAGAGTGTTTACATCTCCGCTGTCTGTTCTCTGTTTTGAACCTCTAGTGAGCTGGCTTTTCATTGTTCAAATGTTCATCATTTTGAGGGTCGAAAGAGGGAGAAACAATGAAAAAAGGGGGAAAAAGTTAACAATTACCCATATTTTGTTTTGTATACAAAAGGAGTGATGGCTGTGTTCAGAAAGAGTGGAGTTCATTTAAACTAAAAAAATGTTTCAGATGTTTTGCATACAGATGAGCCATTTGCCCAGCAGATACAGTCATCCAAATGAGTGGGTGGTATTCCGCTGCATACAGAATATGTGCAAGACAGACGGGAAAACTCCACACAATACAGGGAGAAGTGCCAGTGAGAGAAGAGCATAGAGTAGAATAGAGGCAATAGATTTAAATATCCCACCGCTACACAAAACACCACCATAGCATTTATAAGCATGCGTACAGTATCTACCAGTCATGCCGTATGTAGTGTGTAGGTGTCCCCAAGCACTGTATATCCTTTGACTATGAATCTGTTAGGTTTAAGCCACCAACATTTATCTCTAACAACCTGTACAAAAGAGACACAGAGACTTTGAGTTAAATTTAAAACCAACTTGCAAGGAGAATGAATAGGAGACTGCTTTCAGTTTACAATGTCCAACTCACTCTGAAAACAGCCTCCTTTCTCTTTACATTTTATTGAAGGATAGCCCTAGTTACATTTGGGGTTTCAATTGGTCTGAGGGGAGGGGTGATTAGCTAAACCAGTTGAAACCAGTTTACACAGTAGCATATTTCTTAGCAGAATACCAGTTTACACAGTAGCATATTTCTTAGCAGAATATCTTGTTATTTAGCTGAAACAGACTGAATGTGACCTTGTCCTTTTCTCCTCGCCTAATCAGGAACGTTTGCTACAGTTGAAGAACATTCCTGCTCTCTCTCTCTCTCTTTCTCTGGCCTGCAGGCACAGAGCAAAAACAATGACACATTCAGAATATACGCACACACATATGCCCTGACTTAAAGCCTGGGACAAGAGTTAGTGAAAGTGGATAACTTATGTACATTACTCCAACAGAATCAAGGACTACCAACAGTAATCAACATGCAGTAAAACTTATAGAGCAGTCGTGGGTAAGTGGATTGGGTATCAGGCCAAAGGGTTGCCGGTTTGAGTCCAGATGTGCCAGATTGTTGGGGGGAGGAATGAACCAGTGCTGTACTCTCTTGTATCCTACTCCCTTTGCCGCTTACTGCATTTTTCTCCATTATACTTTTTGGGCCTGCCCCCTTGCACGGGTGAAGTATAAATGCAGTTTCGTTGTGCACCGTGTGTGCTGTGTCTAAATAGCAATGGGAGTTTCCCAGGTGGGTTTTCACAGGAAATAAAATGTTTTTTAGGGCCTCACGAATTCCATTGACATTATGACTATCATGAATTCATTCGATATCCATGTATTCTGTTGTCTTAGTAACATTTTTCGTTACACGTTTTTCAGTGTTCAGAAAGTGTAAGCACTTTGTTCTAAATGTATGTTTTTTACCATGATATGGTTACTGTCTGATGTTTGTACATAGTCACTTAATGTGTGGGCACCTCAATATCAGCTGAATCCCTATTCCCAAAGGATTTAGACCGATGGACTGTGGCTTATTGTAGCCATCTCTGGGCAATAGTTTATCTGGTGGCGGCTATAGTCACTCCAATCACTTGAAGATGTTCACTTCCTGAAGTGCAGAGGATATCACCAATCCTATTACCATCACTGTCAACTCGGGGCCACTCAGGTTTGCAAGTCCATCCACATTACAATTTGTCACTGAGCCAGTTCTCTGCTGATTGTCTCTCTAATTCAGGTTTCTAATTCTGTGATGATGTATGGAGCCCTGATCCACTATTTACCTGTAGAAGCTGCCGGCTGTAGGAGTCCTGCATCAGTATAACACAGGAGGGGCAAGGGCATCACATTTTGGCCATTTTTATTCATATCGTTATTTTTAGATGCTGCATCCGTTCCGAATGAATTGCATTTCATTGTATTTTTGCCGCATTATTGCAGGAGCATTTCTGACATCCTAATATGCTCTAACTGTCTGAAGGCCTGAATCTAACCGCTTCCTCTCCAGCCCTCTTACCTTACTTGACCTAGGTGTCATCCTCAGGCAAGACCTTTTCTTGTATATCATGATATATGATGTTATTGGCATACCTGCTGTGCTGTGGGTCCGGTCTTGGCCACAAAGTGAATTTTAAGTGCATCTCCAATTCGTTTTTATGGGGAATTGTCTATGCCCCACAAATCATTAGATCAAGTATACCTACAATTTATTGCACTGTAATACCGTGGGATGGATAAAAATCAATTTTGACATTTAGAGTAAGGGCATACGCTGTTCCTGCTATAGGCCCACTTGGAAGATCCTCAATTCATCAGTCCGGCCTCTTGGAGGAAATGTGTGTGCTTCACAGTAGGAATGGTGGTTTTGATAAGGAGAGGGTGATAAGATAAAAACAAAACAGTGTCTTAATTCATTGGTTCACAACTCAAATATTGTGACTTTCTGACAGACACCATGTGGTCAGCTCCGGCCAGTGAAAAGGTTTGTCTGTCTCATAAGAAATTATATAGCTGGTGAGAGGAGGCTGAAAAATTGTACTAATGGGTAGGGCACAGGTGAAGGGTTTGTGCCTGGAAGCCATAGATGACTCTTCTATTAAAGGGTCTATAGAATTCAAAATACATTTGCAATGTTACTATGTAGCTAGCGTAGTCCAATAGACCATGCCAGAAGCTAGGGCTGCACAATTAATCGAAAAGAATTGAAAATCGTGATATAATCGTGATATCGAAATCGGGATATAATCGTGATATCGAAATCGAGATTTTAATCGTGAGATTTTAATCGAGAGCGTCCTTGAAGCCAGAACATACTGACAGGCTGACATTTCTGGCCAGAAATCTGTTCACCTTAGTTTCATGCTATTGCCTTTTACATAATTATTACAATTCATTTTATTTTGCTCATCCCGTATATAATTCGTTCTTGGTTATATTTCAGTTTGTTATAATAAAAAAACATCAGCAAAAATCAATAATCGTGATAATGATTTTCACCCTAATAATCGTGATTATGTTTTTTAAGCCCAATGCTACTACCCACCTCCTTTCCTCTGAGGATTACCCCAGGTGAACCACCATCCTCTTTAAAGTAGGGCTGTGCAATATATCAAATTTATATTGTGATATCAATAATGCTGTCAAACAATATCAAATTTCATAATATCAAGTTGAAACAATATTTTTGTCATTTGTCTATACTGCCAAAAGGTAGGTGCAATGCATTCCCCTCCACGTGAGCCATTGTGAGCACAGAGCAGACTTGCTACCCAACACTCATGCAAAACACCACTGTGTGTTTCTCTATGGCTCTCCACTCACACTGCTGAAGGGAGGGAAGATTTTGCATTGTTAAGCACAATTATTTGTCTTTAAAAGAAATATCATCAAAAACACCGTGTTGTCCATATTGACTGAAATAATCGTGATATTGATTTTTCTCATAATCGAGCAGCCCTACTTGAAAGGTGAAACGTTACTAGTGAAACGTTAACACATTTGTTTCTGTCAGTTGTAGGGCATGTAACAATACTGTTCCATTTTTATAATCTAATTACCTCCAAAACAATACATAGATGTGTTTTTAGTGCTGGGTGTCATGACAACACCAAGATGTGTTCTTGTACAGTACGTCAGTATCAGACAGACACATGTGGCTACTATAATGGGAAAGGATGTTGTACTGTTGTACCGTTCTATATGAAATATGACCAACCCTCCAAGAAATGAATTACACATTTTTGTTTGAAATTATATTCACATTTCAAAATATATTTTTCCAGGGGATGTAGTTAGGTGGGATGTGTTTGTTGTCATGGTGGCCACCTTGGATTATGTAATTTTACTCGTAGTAGTTTAGTCGTGAATATTTACAAAGTAACAAGCTTATATTTAGTCATTAATATTTGCTTATATTTACTGGTCCGTACCTTCAATATATCCTCCTGGTACAACTTAATCGGCATTAGACAAAATAATAAACTTTCACATATGAACCAAGCCATCAAAATTGCTGGCTCACCTCAAACCTCCCTATCTGAGCTGTACATTGGTGCAGTGATCAGGAAAGCTGAAATGATCACAGAGGACCCCTCTCACCCCCTCCATCACTCCTTCCAACTGCTTCCATCAGGTCGACGCTTCAGTGTTCCACTAGCACTCAAAAACAGATATAAGAAGTCCTTCATCCCCTCAGCTGTAGCCCTACTCAACAAAAGATGAACAATGACCAGCCTCAACATATGTATTGTCTTGTCTTGTTATGTCTGTTTTGTCAAGTCTTGTCTAATTTCTGTGAGAATGAGCCACACCAAAGACAATTTTCTGTTTCATGTGTTACAGACAATAAAGCTTTATCTTATCTAAGTAATAAGCTAATATTTACTGGTCTGTCCAAATTACAGCAAGTTTCACAGCCAAAGATTTGTATTACTGTATTTGAAATTCAAAATGACACTGAGAGCATCCACCTTTTCATGTATTAAAACTAAAGTGTACTTGTCCCAGTCATAATGATTACTTGGTAGTGGTGGTGAATATTAATGAAAAAAAGATGCCTTTTGTTAATGGGCATTATAAATTCTGGAAATAAACTACTAAAAACTGACATACTCTACCTTTAAAGCAGACATTGGATATCTCCTTTCCACTCTCAACTCATTGCACCAGAAAACCAACAGCCACGCATGTGCGCATGAAAGTTATTTCCATTGTGATCACACAACACACCATGATATACAACAAAATTCAGTTGCTGGTTTGAACCCATCACATGTGTGAGCAAGAAGTCAGCTTGATAGGTGCCCCGTGTACCTTAAGGTGGAGCAGGGAGGAGAGCACTGGTTGTTCTTTTCCCAGGAGGATACAGCTCCTTTATGGATAGCTCTTCTCTGCTCAAACTTTCCAACCTTTCCTTTATTATTCAATTCTAGATGTAGGCCTACGTTAAAATCTGCATATAATTTCTAGCCATAGCATAAGCCACCAGATAATGAAGCCTGTTCACATGTTCCTGTACACATTTATAATTGAACAATGATAATATGCTGCATGGTGATTAACATGTGCAGTTCAATCACAAACCATATGAATCATAATCTGCAGTGCAAAGTGATGTGCACTCCCCCCCTGATGCCCAATAGAGCTGGAGCCGTCTTTGTGTCAGATTTGAGCGGTTTGGAAAGTGTGGCTGGTATTGGAAGATTGTTAATGGCTGGTTTGTGGGAGGCAGGACTGTCGATAACGGGGTCCATACTCATTGGCTGCTTGACTTTATGAAGTCGATTCATCATGTCACTTTAGTGGGTTTTTCCCCTCACACTGTCCTTTCTCCATCTCGCCCCTCTCATATTGTGAGTTTTCTGGAAAGACAAAAAAACCCAACGCTTAGTGGTGTCATTTCTACGGAAGCGGACAGAGGACTTCATATAATCTTTTTATGTTTGTAAACTTTGTAGCTTTGAAAATTTTGTCACATTTAATCACTATTGAAAAGAGTAAATACATGTTAGCCAAAACATCATACTTTAAAGGTAACAACATAAAAATGCAAACAAGCAATATCAAGAGGAGAACATAGAAATAAATAAAAAAAAAACGTCTAGAAACAGGATGGAGTGTCGTTGATCTGTGGTGTGACTACAGGAACACTTGTACGTTGTACATCCCAGCCCTGGATGTCACTGTAAATAATTGAAATGGAAAGCAAAGTTTTAAAAAATCTTTCACTATATTTGATGTAGTAGCAGTCGGGGCACAATGTCTATGGATTTTGTGCTAGAAACTCAACTTTTTTTTCTCATAAATTGAATAGCACTTTGAATTGCTTTTATAGAATGCAATGTGTACAAAAAAGTATGCCTAGAGCATTTTGTATAACCTCCATTCACAGGGCAGCACCTTTGGCACTAACCTGTTAATTAAGATTAACCTTTTGCCTTGCTGAACTGTTGCGGCCATCATTTCTGTTGATGTATTTCTGCACATTTCACAAACTGCATCATAAGCATTTAACATTTCTGCCAGATCTGTTTGCTGGCACAGGGGTGATTTTTTATATATTTGTATGGCAAAATGATTTCGAGTTTCCAAGCAAGTGTACATCACGGGACAACATATTTGGCAGTCACAGGTGCAATGTTGCTACTGACACAGACGAAGAGGTTTGAAATCAGCTTGTGGTATCCAAGTGTGGTGAGTGAGATGTAATTTCACTGACATCCCAAGCATATTGGTAGATGTGGTGATACACAGGTGTGGTTGTAGAGACACATTGTGTATCTCATGATTTTCAATCTTGCGTCATGTTGTCTTTGCAGGAATAAAGCGGTGTGTTTTCAAGGCATGGTCAGCCGGATAGGCCTATTTGGTGGAATCAGAATACAGACCTGCTACATGGATGGGTGCTGAAGAAACCAATAGGGATTCAGGTAATAATATATTATGACTGGGGCACAAATGGGATAGAATGTTACTGAAGAATAATTACTGAAGAACATTTTTTTGTTCTTGAAATTAATTAAGATGATCATTTTTAGCTCCATATAGGTACGACATTTTATGTTGTGTTAGAGCTTTTTCAGCTGCCCTTAACAGGCAGTTTATTTCAGCTGACTGTAAAAAAATCCAGAAATCAGAAATGCATTGAAACATAAATGAACATTCAGAAAGCCTAGCAGTCTACCATCATTCTGTCCCATGTGAAAAATGTTTTTGTATAAGTCGATCATTAGTGGATGCAAGTTCAAGGTCACTGTATCTGAATCATTGAAAAGTTAAGTACCATATTACTACACTACTATGACATAACACCGGGCCTTTAGGCTATGACTATGACTTGGTCATTACCATTTTGGTAACAGCAAATTTATAACGCCGTGTCTCAACAGGCCACAAAATTGTGGGTTGATCATATTTGGAACTGTGCATGTAGATGAGGCGGTTCAAGATGGCGCATGTGTAATGGATGCCAACCAGCGGAATTTGGTGAAAGAACATAGTGAAGCTCCCTCCTGACACTTACACTGTCAGCGACCTTAAAGGGGCACAAGGTAGGAGGACGCTGTTTGCGCGGTGCCCGTGGCATGCCTGTCTCTCAAAATCTACACCATAATGACAAAATGCTGTTCAAATAAACTCGCTGTGAGAATGTTCTTCATTGCGGAATGCCAGCAGTTGATCTGAATACTGTATGTAAAGCGATTTTTCGTTAGAAAAGTGTTTCCCATGACACTCGTTCGGACCGCTCTGTCAAAAAGTTGCATTCTGGGTTTTCTGACAGCGGACCATGGAAGTGGTCACGAGAGTTATCGTTCACTTACGTATAATTCGCATAACCACCACTGGCCGACGCGGGACAGTGATTAATTCAACTTTTAATCCTACCTGGAGCCCCTTTAACTATTTAGCTCGCTGGTTAGCGTGTCTGCCTCCCATGCCGAAATTTGCTGTGAGGTCACGAGTTTGAGCCCCAAGTGACAGACTGTGCAGGACGACCTCAGTTAGACATGAATATGGAGGACGGACCTGCTGACAAGAGCATAATGTATTTATATAGTAACGCATATATACAGTATATCACGAAAGTGAATACACCCCTCACAGTTTTGCAGATTTTTGAGTATATCTTTTCATAGGAAAGCATTACAGAAATTTCACTTTGATGAAGTGACAAGTGACACAATGATTAGTGACCTTTTAACAACATATTTAACCGCTTACATTTCTTGTTCACTCAGAAAAAAACAAAATACAGCCATTAATGTTTGAACATGTACTCACAAAAGTGAGTACACCCCAGATTAAAATCCGGTAGAGAAGGGGCTATGTCTCTCGAAATGAAACAAAATGAAAAGGGATGACAAGGGAGGTCATCATTGTGCGTTTCAACCTTTCTTTGCATTGAACTTTTACATTTTGAGTCTGCATCTGGCTTAAATAGATTGGTGTGAGATTTGAATGCAATCCTATGATATCATATCATGCTTCAGTAGACACAGTGCATGTATGTTTCTTTTAGGTGTATTTCAGATTGCCAATGTTGACAGCATTCATGCATCCCCAAACCATGTCAGTCCCACTACCATGCTTGTCTTATGAGAGGATACACCTTTTTTGTAAAACTCACTTGTTTACCACCACACATGCTTGACACCATCTAAAGCAAATGTGTTTATCTTGGTCTCAAGAGAGATGAACAGACCAAGGATATGGATCACTGGAACCATGTGATCTGAAGAGACCAAGATAAACACATTTGCTTTAGATGGTGTCAAGCATGTGTGGTGGTAAACAAGTGAGTTTTACAAAAAAGGTGTATCCTCTCATAAGACAAGCATGGTAGTGGGACTGACATGGTTTGGGGATGCATGAATGCTGTCAACATTGGCAATCTGAAATACACCTAAAAGAAACATGCATGTCAACATGCACTGTGACTACTGAAGCAGATCATGATATTCTCCATAGGATTGCATTCAAATCTCACACCAATCTATTTAAGCCAGATGCAGACTCAAAATGTAAAAGTTCAATGCAAAGAAAGGTTGAAACGCACACTGATGACCTCCCTTGTCATCCCTTTTCATTTCGTTTCATTTCGAGACGATTCGAGCCAACATAGCCCCTTCTCTACCGGATTTTAATCTGGGGTGTACTCACTTTTGTGAGTACATGTTCAAACATTAATGGCTGTATTTTGTTTTTTTCTGAGTGAACAAGAAATTTAAGCGGTTAAATATGTTGTTAAAAGGTCACTAATCATTGTGTCAAAGTTACATTTCTGTAATGCTTTCCTATGAAAAGATATACTCAAAAATCTGCAAAACTGTGAGGGGTGTATTCACTTTCGTGATATACTGTATTCAGGGCAGTCATGGGTAAGTGGTTAGGGCGTCAGACTTGTAGCCCAAAGGTTGCCGGTTCGACTTCTGACCCGTCAGGTTGGTGGGGGGAGTAATTAACCAGTGCTCTCTCCAATCCTCCTCCATGACTGAGGTATCCTGAGCATGGTACCGTTCCGCCGCACTGCTCCCTTGGGGCGCCATTGGGGGCTGCCCCCATGCACGTGTGAGGCATAAAATGCAATTTTGCTGTGTGCTGTGAACACTTGTGTGCTGTGGAGTGCTGTGTCACAATGACAATGGGAGTTGGAGTTTCCCAGTTGGGCTTTCATATTCACAGCAATAGGAATCAGTTTAAATTGCAGATGGTGGTAAGTACTAATAGGAAAGTAGTTTAAGTTTTAGTCTCTCCTCAGTAGCTTTACGTATCATGTAGGCCACTGTAGGACTTGTACAGGACTTCCCAGAAAAGATAGGCCTCAATACTGTAGATCAGTGTTTCTCAAACATTTTCAGACCGAGGACCACTTTGACCCCCCAAAAAATCATCAGGGACCATCTGTCAACTGAATTGACAGTTGACGGGTGCTAATTCCTATGCAAATCACTTACTTTTTTTCACATTTACAAGCCTGTCTTATTAAATTGTGGTGAAAATAAGACTTCAGCTATGTTTAGCTTTGTAATTATGCTGCAAATATAGCCTACTGCTTGCTTTTCTTGGAAAAGTAGAAATCCCCTCGTGGACCACCTGAGCTCTGTCGTGGACCACCAGTGGTCCCCGGACCACACTTTGAGAATCACTGCTGTAGATGTAGTAATGTAGTGTGCTTTACAATAATCAATCAAAACATTAGCTAAGATTAGATAAAATAGATTTTATAAAACATTGAAACAGAAAGTTGCCTTTGGCGTGGCTTCAGTGATTCTCACAGACATTAGATAGGACTTGATATAACAGGACAACACAAGACAATACATGCATGCTGAGGCTGGACAGCTCATCTCTTGTTCAGTAGGGTCACAGCTGAGGGGATGAAGGATTTCTTTAATCTGTTCTTGTTGGACAGTGCAACACTGAACCGTCGACCCAGTGGCAGCAGTTGGATGCATGTCCTCTATGATCTGGTCAGCTTTCCTGATCACTGCACCAATGAACAGCTCAGATAGGGAGTGTTGAGGTGAGCCAGTCATTTTGATAGCCTGGTTCACAATGCGTGACAGTTTGTTCTTCTGTATAATGGCAATTAAATTGTACCGGGAGGATATGTTGAAGGTGAGGACTGATTCAATGAGGGAAGGGTACACTAGGTTCAGAAGGTCCTTGCTTACTTGAAATGCCCTGAGCTTCCTGAGTAGGTGAAGGCGTTGCTGTGCTTTTTTAAATATCGAGTCCGCGTGGAGTGTCAGGGTCAGACATATGTGCCACTAAGGCAATGTCATCAGCATATTTAACAAGTGCCATACCTTCCCTGTGACACACAATGTTTACATTATTACAATATTTACATTGCATTGCATGTTTCACGTTGTAGTACAAAATTAACTTGATGAGTTCCTTAGAGGAGGTTAAATATCCGTACGGCTAGTATCAGCTGAACCATGAAGAGAAGCCTGCTATGCTATATTGTATAGCTTTCTAGTTTTAGCTACAAGATAGTTCAACACAAAACAATGCTTTTAAAGCCCAGTCGTAACCTGCCATTGCCCTTGAAGTATGCTCGCTGTTTGCCCAGTTGAACTTCCACTTCAGGTTCAGACTTGCCTAGATACGCCTTGTGTGTACATGGACATCCACAAAAAAGGGACTTTGGATTCCCATTTTATTATTCTTATAAATTTATGCTGAATGAAGCTCTAATTGGATTTTGTATCTTTATTGTTTTGGTTAACAACAGGTCTCTTGATGTCATGGGGTTGCAAAGAGTTAATTGGAACATCATATTCATTTAGAGAGCTCGTTCAATGCAAATGCAACTTAATTTCACTGAGGCACACAGTGAGAAACATGTTTTGAATGTGCAGTGTATATGAATACATTTTCATATGTTAAGAGGCTGATCACCTACAGTATATTGACTGGGACAACTCAGTTGCTAGATATTTGTGGTGAGATAGATGTCCCTGGAGTTCTGGCTAGGTGTATGCTGTTTGTTCATTAAGATGGAATTAACGTTCAAATGGAATTAATGTTCAAATGGAATTGACGCAGTTCATCTAATACCACGTTCTGCTTTGTGTTATTGTTTTAATCAAATGCCTTTTTCAACTGAAATTGTGCATAGGAACGCAAAGCACAATAGTTTACTGTTCACCCACTGAGCTTTTTTAAGGTCAGACTTTTTCAACTAGGTTTACTGCATAGAATACAAGAAAAGAAATAAATACCTACTTGCAACTGGATTTACAATAGAGGGCCCCAATTCACAGCAGCGTATGCATTGCTGATAATAATCAGTATCGCTTCTGGCAACAATTTCAGAGCACATAATGATATGATGTGATATCCAGTTCAAACAACAGCTTTCATAAAAGGATTATTTCATATTTCACTGGGAACCTATTAATTGCCACTCCCGGCAAAACCAGATAGATAATTTCTGTAATCTACTGTGTTGGCAGTGCTTGCTGAATAGAACTGTCTTGTATGTTGTATAAAAACATTTATTAGTTGTGTCTGCCAGCCTCAAGGCAGATATGTTTTCATTATTGTTTTGCTTTGGCCCAACCAACCGCCCAATAATGACAGTGTTGAGAGGCCGAGAGATCCAAGACCCATGCCAGTAAACTGAATTAAAATACAGACGGAGTTGGGGCTGAGGAGCGGGATCAGTCATTGGAGTTGTCCATGGCATCAGATGTGATGACAGTCTTTTTGGACTGTTCATTACTTGAGCTGGCCTGAACAGACGGCCCACACTTCACTCATACTCAGGCTTGTTTAACAATGAGCAGTGTGTGTTTTTCTGGTAAGAGATATAATGTAAATAATGTAATGCAGCTCTTTAGATATTGATGAAAACAGAAGTGCTTTGGCATTTTATTATACACATGAGGCACTCAGAAAATCTAGTTGTAGAGAATCCAAATGCTACAGAAATAGTGTTTCCCGTATGGAAATGGAAAAAGGCTGTATAATATATTGTGCATTTGTTAAGCCTGCCTCTGAGATTTTGTTGTTGTTGGATGATATCTTAGATAAATGCATATTTGATTACTATCTTGAATTTTTGGAAAATATTGCAGTGTCTGGAGACAGAACGGTATTCATTGGTTTTGGTTCAATAGGTTTGTTGCTAGGTTTCAGAAGCCTGGTATCTGAGGGGGGTGTGGACGTACTCCCTTGGGAGAGTGGCCTTGTCCTAGGTAATTCATTCATTGTTATGGTAATCACTTTCTTCTGAACACCACTGAGGCCCCTAATCCACTGCCATCTACGTGCAGCAGGGAAAGAGTTAATGCAAAGGGAGGGGTTCACTTTTAAACGCCAGGGCCCATTGATCTACCCTAATTGCTGAATCACTTTTTTTTCTCCAGCTGCTACACATACTATACTCCTTTCCTACTCCAGAGGATGAAAGACTGGTTTTATTTTGTGTTGCCTTATTGTAACCTATGCAGTGATGGTTAAATCTCATTCAATCAGTAACATTTCCTGTAAGAGTAGCGTTGATCCATGCTTTGTCATTGGATTAGTAGTAAATATTAACACTAGTATGAATCACAATTAGCATCTAGGATGCACAGTGTAACATTTTCTGACATAAATGATATGATTACCTTTTATTTATTTTTATTTTTTTCCTTTTTTCCCCTGCAGTATCGGAACAAATTGCAACATATGACGCAACCTCTCCCAAAGAGCCAGGCATGAACTACCTGTGGCATTCCCTTAAAACTGGAAGCATGCACTTGCCGGTAGCAGGCAGGAGTCAGTGATGGAAAGCCACCAAGAACCCGGTATTGAATGAGATACCTCCCCCCTTTCTCCGCTCGCTCGCAAGACACATAAGCAAGGCAGGCAGGCGCTCAGCAGTGGGATGGATTCTGACTACTAAAGAGCAGCAAAGGAGGGAGGGGGGGGCGGCTGGTGGAGAGAGAGCTAGCTTGCAGCTCGCGAAAAAAGAGGGAAAGGCGTCAGGCAGGCAGCATAGGAGTATAAATCTGTATACTGAACTGGGTGGAGAGAGGCTGGCTGGTGGGCTTTAAACCAAGCTCCCGGTGTCCAGACCAACGCCAGCGGCAGCGGCAGCAGCACCAGCGCTGAGAGTCCTGACTGAAGACACGTTGGGTTTTACTGGGGCGCCGGACCACCACTGTGGAGGAGGCAGTGGCAAAACAAGGGAGGTAGATCTCCCCCCATAGAGGCGACAGATCCCTGGCTGTTGTCAAACACTGAGGTGGGTTAGTGGGAGGTCTATGACCCTTCATTTTCATCTGGGGAGAAGCGGAGCCACTGGGTTTGGGGGGTGGTGGGGGTGGGAGACAAGAGGCAAGAAGCGGCGCAGGAGAGAAAAGAAGGTGGCAGGAGGCAAGACATTAACACACACGCGCGCGCGCTGCTCTCCTCTCCTCTCCTCTCCTCTCATTCTTTTCCCCGTTCACAAATCCATCACATCACATAGCATTACCCTGGCAATGTAGAGGCGTTGTTGCTGACTGGAGGAGGAAGGGTCCCATTGACCGACCGTTGACGGGTTAGCCCCTCTCTCCAACCAGGCAAACGAACGGAGCCTTTCATTGCAGCTTCCATCACCCTTTCACATCCAGTAGCTCTCTCTTTTCTCTATGTCTCTTTCTTCTACATCTGTTATTGTCCTTCCCTCTGTTTTTTTCATTGTCCGGCACGCGGCACAGAATTTTGAGGGCTTCCCCTCTTCTTTTTTCTCTTGCCAAAGTGGGTGTATCAGGAGCTGTCATTGTGTTCAGTTCCGCTAGAAAAGACAGCTGAGGATGGTGAAGAATAGGAGAGGAGTCTGAAAAGCCAAGAGAGGGTCCCCGGGAACTACATGAGCTGACATTCACGCAGAACACCACTGCGATGATCAAGGAGTCTTGGAAAACAGCTGTTACGAATTCCCAGGTAGTGCTTTAGTATTCTTTTATGTTCTGTTTTTCTCTCAGTCTCCACACATTGGTAAGCAGTTGAGAGGCTCTGCCTTGGAGGATAGTTACTTGGATCACAGTGATCTCTGTTGCTAAGTAAAGCCTTTTAACCAAAGTCTTGCCGGTTGTGAGGAGACCACTGACAGACAGCCATGAAGGGAGACTCAGAGGAAAGCATTGAGAGCATCAGGCCCTCGAACCTGCAAGCCTTCGCCAACACCTCCACGCTGCATGGCATGAGCCACATCTTCGCCTACGGGCACATGACTTTCCGTCGCTTCCTGTGGACTCTGTCGTTCATGGGCTCCTTGGGCATACTGCTGCTGGTGTGCATGGACCGCGTGCAGTACTACTTCGAGTACCCGCACGTCACCAAGCTGGACGAGGTGGCGGCCCCGAACCTCACCTTCCCCGCCGTCACCTTCTGCAACCTCAACGAGTTCCGCTTCTCCAGGATCACCCGGAATGACCTCTACCATGTGGGCGAGCTGCTGGCGCTCCTCAACGAGAACTACCAGATAGCCAACCCGCACCTGGCCGAACCCGAGGTGCTGGCGGCGCTCAAGGACAAGGCCAACTTTGCCAACTTCAAGCCCAAGCAGTTCAACATGACTGACTTCTACAACCGCACAGGCCATGACATAAATGAGATGCTTCTACAGTGCACCTACCGGGGAGAGGAGTGTTTCGCTATGAACTTCACCACTGTGAGTATGCTTTCTTTTAGTCTGTGTGAATTTTTTTTTTTTTTTTTTTAAAGATATTTTTTTGGTCTTTTTGACTCTATTCATGATAGTGATAATGACAGTGCAGATGGTGACAGGAAGCAAATTGGAAGAGAGAGAAAGGGAATGGTTGTCAAAGGACCCGGGCTGGGAATCGAACCCGGGTCGGCCGCATAGCAAACGAGTGCCCTACCATATGCGCCATGGTAGAGCCCTGTGTGATTTTTTTATACCAGTGAACGTTTCACAGCCTTAGGTTTAGCTTTAACTGACATTTAAGGGCTCTTGGGATTTCCATAACTTCTTTTTTGAGCAGGGGAGGCAAATTGATTTAACTACCGTGATTTAATTTATAAAGTGTACTCAGACTTCCCTCATGTAAATTATTCCTTAATCTAAGCCTGACTGAAGCCTAGATAAGTTTGACTGAAGCATAGCTATTCGGTAATCCCTAATGCAAATGCTTAGAGGGATAAAGGCAAAGCACTGGGCTCCTGATTCTTCATGCAGTCATGGGGGGCAGACTGTATTTGCAAAGCTGTTAAGACATTTCTGGATGAGGTTCAAACCCTTGGACAGAGGACATTCCTGACAGGTAGAACATTTGATTCCACCGCATTAGCTGTGTGAGGTTTTATTTTTTTTTCTAAGTGTAGTGCTCTGAATTTTATAAAATGTGGTGAAAATGCAGTCATAGCATTGAGTACTATTTGAGTTTTTTGAGTCTTTCTCATGATGGTCTTCAAAGTGATACTCCCTTTGACCAATCATTTAGTGACGCAACAGTGGGTACAGGTGGGTACGTTGAAAAGAAAAACCTAAAAAAATAACTTCCCATGTGAATTAGATATACCATTGCAAACTAGACTACATTACTCACCTGCAGCAATATGTATTGTTTTTTATTATGACCATTACAAGGGAATGGCATGCTATACTGTAGATGCTTAAAATGACACCTTGAACTATGAACATTTTCTTCACTGACACCCTCAGCAAGCATAGATTAATGAAATAGCACTTGGTCTTAAGTTTTTCGTCACCTGAGACAGAACAAATAGCTTAAGCAGGTGTGTGTGTGTGTGTGTGTGTGTGTGTGTGTGTGTGTGTGTGTGTGTGTGTGTGTGTGTGTGTGTGTGTGTGTGTGTGTGTGTGTGTGTGTGTGTGCGTGTGTGTGTGTGTGTGTGTCTGTGTCTGTGTCTGTGTCTGAGTGACTGACTATTTTCATCTTTGCAGTGCATCAGCCAGAAGGACTTTCCTCTAATAGGCAAACTAACCACATTTCTGTGTCATACTTAATAGATATAGCCCGAGAGACAGAGACAGACAGAGAAAGGGAGAATGGAAGAAAGGGTGAGAGAAGCCTTCAGACGAGACCATAACCTAACATGGCATTAATATAATGGGGCTCTGGCTGAGGCTTCAGATAAAAGGGGGGGGGAGGCATCACAGGAGCAGCTGGAATCACAAGATGGGATGCTGTGTCATTTTGTGTCATTTTGTAAAATGAAGACATGTAGGTAGAGGGAGCGCTGTCTTGGGCGCAGGTGTATGCCTTTGCCTGCAAAATCCGATCTGATCTGTATCACCTGTGACACCCCTGCCATTGGAATTGCATTAAAGGAGGCATTAGCCTGGAAGTGAAACTATTTTACCCCGAGTTAAAGAACCAAGGACATTTTGGTTATGTAAACACCATCTGCATCAGCGGTAGAATATGGGCAAATTTGCTTAACACAGTGTGGTGCTCTTAAAAAAAAATAAGCATAGCAAAAAGACTTCAGCAACAACATTGAAAGTACGCCGCACACAAATCTGCTAAATTGAATACTAAGATATACCCTTAGTTTATTCAAGCATTATTGGCCTCTTACCAAACCACTACACCACTCTCTTCTGTCTACATCTGTACAATTGGACCAACACCGACCCACTGAGCCAGGAGTTAACAGACATGTAGTAAACTAACACTCTCTCTCTCTCTCTCTCTCTCTCTCTCTCTCTCTCTCTCTCTCTCTCTCTCTCTCTCTCTCTCTCTCTCTCTCTCTCTCTCTCTCTCTCTCTCTCTCTCGCTTGGGGCCCATGAGTCACTGGATGGCCAACACAGCAGCTCTGAAAGTTAACAGAGAGTTTCATTACCCATCACTTCTGATTAGACAGGCCTCTCTGCGGCTGGACTAGTGAACCATGGCCACCCCAAGGTCAGAGCTCCAGGTCCCAAGGAGCGGCGCTGCACTGTAAATTGCGCAAGATAAAGTACTACAGCCGACACCTTTAATGTCACTGCTGACTTCATAGCTCAGTTGATACCTTATTGCAATCTTGTCACTAGGCTAGGCAGGCAGCCGCTTAGGACCTCCAATGAATTACAGCTAAGATTTTAAACTACAGTAGTAGTGAATTGTTGCGAATGTTCTTTCTTTTTCATTTTTCCTTTGGGGCCCCAACTGACCCTCGAATCGCCTCTGATTGCAGGGCTGCGGTTCACACTACTATAACTTACATGGTTCTGTAGATCCATGTCACGCACAAGCAGTTCAAAACACCTTTAATGTGACCGCTGACTTCATAGCTCAGTTGATACCGTATTGCAGGGCTGCTGCTCACACCACTATAACTTAGGTGGTAGATCCATGTCATGCACAAGCAGTTCAAAACAAGGCGGGGGCATGCCACTGTACTGCCAGGATGACAAAAGGCTGTAGTTTACTTCAAAGGAGATTCAATAGAAAAGTATCTTCTCTTGCACTCATACAAGTGGTTTCACAACATGGGATGTGCTTGAGTTTTGTGAGGATGAGGGGGGGATGACATCCCTCCCTACAATGAAAATAGTCTAAAATCATCCCCCTCAATGACAATGGTCAGAAATCATCCCCCTCTAAAACAGGCATCCCTTCTTCACATATTGTGTTAACATTGTACTTTTAACAACTACTTTTTCAAACATATCTCAGGGGAGAGACCCCTGAACCCCCAACAATCAGAATTCATCCACCTCTGACCATCCACCCTGGTTTGATTTTCCAACTCGACCACTGGATGTGCTAGATTTGTGAGTGGCAGTAGTTCAGCAGGGTGACGAACAGTTGAGCTTTACCACAATCTTCAAAGGTTGACTTACAGTTATATGTTTTTCCGGTTCCTTCTTTTGAACCCTGTGTGCAAGCAGCACAAGAAAAAGTGAACATGAGAAAAGGGTCACTATATTTCACAGAAAGCATTTTTCTTACTTGACTCATTGCAATTCCAGTCATGCTGTCCAGTAGACCTATGTGTTTGTCCCAAGGGGACAACAGACATTATACTATTAACACAAAATTGTAATAATAAATGATAATGATAAACCTAAAACGTGAATATTAATGCAGCAGGACGTCACCACTGTCAGATCCATTCATGAATTACTGTAACAGATTGAATGACCATAATTATGCTGAATAGTGTCCCAGTTTTGAATCATTAAGTGGCATGGTTTTCATTATCTCAGAACAGCATAGTAAGGTCTGATTTGATTTTTATTCTTCTTGGGAAGTATTGATGCATAGGTAAAGATCAGTTGTGACATAAGGTCTAAAATATAGCCTCTTTATGTATAGCCTTTTATATAAAGCCGAAAATATGCGTCATGCAAGCCGCAATTTGTTGCATATAATGTCTACCACAGAGAGCATGTCTTGTATGACAAGCATGTTGCGCAGGAATCTCCATATGACCAGAACAGTGGGAATATGGGATGTGGCAGGCTCAATCTCCAGTTTGTCATTCCTTGTTCGGAAAAAACACAACGGCATTGTGTCTGTATCTCACTGAAGTGAAAGATTGACTCTCTCTTTCTAGGTAGCTGGTCAAGAATCAATATGACATGAGCACTGAGATTGACACAAACTCTTAGATTGTTGTATGGATCGAGGCAGTGAGATCAGTCTATTTGTCACATATAGTGGACATGTTCCTTTGAATCGCTTCTGAACGGTGATTGGATTTATTTTTTTTAAAGATAAGACCTGAGCCCAATGATAGGAGTTGAATGTGACTGATCCAGTGCCTAGTGTATGTGAACGCAATAATAACACAGTGTGCTAAGCTAGAGATTGTGGTTGATTGCTCTGTTTTGTGTTTTGTGATTCACAACCGTGTGAGACTAGCATCTTATAGCCTACTGCTGATTGCATGTTAGCCTGTGCCTGGTCTGGCACTTGTGCTTCCTCCCCATCCATCTCAGCTGTGAGTTGTTGGTGCTCTCTCGCCCGAGACATTCTGCTCTGATTTGAATTGACTGCGTATGGCTCTCCCATTTCTAATTCACACAGGCCATAATGGAGTTGCAGCATTTAAATGAAAACTCTCTTCCACTTTGATAAAGGTTTATTTTCCTCTTTTCTTTCGAGTTGTCAATCATTTGGATGACATATATACAGTACAGATATTCATTGTTGATTGTGCAACATCACGCAGAAATGGTGAAATAGATGCTTTCAACACATTGCATCTACATCTCCCCTAAGTGACAGATACACATCTAGCCAATTACATTAGTCTAATAGAGAACACAGATTGTACAGAAATTGATCGTCGACTCGACTGATCTATCAGGTAAAAGAAAACAGACTGTGATGTTTAAGAAATGTAATTGATAGTTAGTATGGGGTAAAATAGGATATTTGACACAATGGCACAAAGATTTTGTTAAAATAGAAAAAGTTGGAATAAATGCTTTGAACTGTCAAGTTTCCAAAAATAGATACCGTATGTGGATTTGATTACATGACTTTGATTTATATCTAATTGAACGAATGATGATGATGATGATTTTGCTCATTTTGTACAGTTAAAGTGTTTGGTCCAGACTCCAGTCAAGACAAAGAGTGACACTGTTAAAAATGACTGTGGTCTACACTCTCCTTCTGTGACGGACAAACAAAAAACTGTAGCATGCAGATGTTGCACATTGTGCATGATGATATTTTAATTGTATCATCTTCTGGACATATGTGTATGGGATAATGTTTAATGAATCTGAAAATGGGTACATTGAGCCTCTCCAAGTCCTCTGTGAGCAGTAACTCCTTTGGCAGATTGCTTTGGCTCAGAATTATGTCTAGACTGATGGTTTGTTTTAGTTTCTATAGTCTTTTTTGTGTTGTTATTTAAACTGTCACGTCCCATATGTATATTTATGGACCTTAAGTACACCAGCATTAAAAGTCTCCAACATTAAAAGCTTTGATTATTTAGCTTTACGGGTGTATATCTCAGCTTCTCCATTCCCTACTCTGTCCTAGGAGACGTTTCCCCTGATTATCATGGACAGAGGAGATCGGTGGTTTCATTTGCATACATGCATATGAATGTTTTAATTCATTATTTAACAAAAAGTAAATCAAATAATTTTAAAGGCTTTTAAAAGGAGGCAAATATATTGACATTCATTGCATAAATGTTGCTATGAGTCATGTTTCCAATGAATGCTATTTTTTCTCCTATTTTATCCACTGTTGAATCAGTTCATTGTGGTTTCAATGTAAACATTTTAGCAGTGAGGTAATGAAATTGGTTTGTTTTATTTTGAGGTAGGCCTTTGTTTTAAGATGTCTTTTTACCGTCTAGTATCAGCATGTAGTAGTATGTACTGTATAGGAAAGGCAGGCATAGTGACAATTAAAGAGAAATCAATTTATAAACAACTCTGACAGACATTTACACACCATGAGATACAATAATAACCAAATCTTCAATCAATAACCTACTGTCATGTCTGTCAGTTTATTACAAACACAGGCATACAGAGAACACATAGACAGAGTATTAAGTTGTTGCTCAATATGTATTTATACCAAATACATATATTTGGAAGCATCGTGTGGGCTACTGTACAGTTAGAACTACTGTATCTGTAAATGATATTATCTGTGCTATACTATACTATCTGTGAATGATTGAGCTACTGAAATAAAACTGTCATGTACGAATCTAAATTTAGTTTATGCTATATTATAGTTTTTTGTTTAAGCACACAATTTCCAAACCCAAACACTTAAATTTCACAGCTGCTTGTCAAATTTGTAAACCCTAACACTAATTCTCAGCCTTGACATAGTTGTCAATGAACCAATAAAGTACAGCAAAATCAGTACACGATTCTCTACCGAATAGAATTCTGGGAATCAAAGTTTTATTAAAACAGATGTACAGTATGCCTTTGAGATATATTAAGAACATTTTGAAAGCTCTGCTTCATTTAGCAAAAGTAAGAATCCGTTTTGCATGTTGTGTGAGCTTTAGTTGAATTTGTGTGCAGAGTTTTGGGAAAACAGTGTGGAAAAAATGTGTACACACATGGTGACTCTTTTGCAGATTTCAGTTCATTTTAGTGTAACCTTGACTTGCCATTTGCATTAGTGAGTCCTGGTGCACTGTGCACTGTGCTGTGGAGCCTTTTATTATGCATAAAACCAGCACAGACTCTTTCTTCTTCAACTCATAAAGCTGTATGGGTTGGCAGGAATGACGCTCATAATTACAGCTAAGGAGCGAAGACTCAAACAGACTCAAACCTTATCTAAAATGCTCAAAGGTGGGACTTCAAACATGGCGGCTCTTTGGCTTTATTTTCATGTCTGCAAGGTCATGTCTCTGAACAAGAAGAAACGTCTGTGGCACTGGCAAGATTATAGTTTAAAACGATAAAGGTACAGCAAATGTGTGTTCTGAATAGGAGAGTTTCGGCAAATGTCACATCTTATCATTAAACCTCAATTTGGCATCATTTTGGAATGTACAGGCCTGGGTATTTCATACAAAATATTCACAAAATTCTTTTATCCACTTTGAATGAATGTAATCACCGACCTTTTGTCATTATGGCTTTGTTACTATGCAAACACCGAGCAAGCATCAATTTCCGTTCCTACATTTTCTTTCGTCTGCAATGATCTCCTTGACTTTTTGGAATTCATAAAGGTACTGTGACGTTGCATTGCTAGTCCACTCAAGAATTGTGAAAAGCAAATTGTTGCACACTTCGTTTCAAAGCACCCTCAACCGTCAGTTCAATAGCTGTCGCGTGTCGCATTTACCTTTTTTAACTAAAGATGAAGATCTCTTCATTTACATGTTGGTTGCTGGGCAACTAGGCTTTTGGCTTTCAAAAGCACATCATTCATGGGTAATTGCTATTGTTGTGTGAGATGACAAACAGCTGCTAGGTCATTGAGCTGGGGAATGGAGACACTTCACGGTATTGACATGAATGCACTGACTGCGCTGTCATTGAAATAGCACTGGTTTAACATGTGAACTCCGAGCCACATCGTTTTGGAGAGAACACACTGTGGAAACACATAGGCTACTCATGTGATGGGGTATGTGTGTGTGTGTGTGTGTGTGTGTGCACACGTGTGTGCATACGGTATGCACGCGCATAGGTGTGAGTGTGAGTGCATGTGTGCATGCTGACTGAGTAGTGAATGGAGGTGCCGAAGTGTTACACACCATTAAGCATTCCAGTGCACACACAAACACACCCTTTGGGTTGTCACAGTCTGGCAGCATTACACCGCTCTGCAGCGAACAAGCCTCTCTCAGTGCGGCATATTAAAAAACATACCGGTACAGTGTCTCACACTCTCTCAGTACCTTGTGTCCACATCATGGTGTCCCCTCCCTTCGAGCCAAGCTATGTGAATGATGCCAAAATCATCACAACACCCATGGGATAGCCTTCATTGATGAAGTAGGTACTTTTGGCATCTTCTCCGGAGGGAATGCTTGTGTAATGTTATGGCCTACTACTACAGAATGATTATTTCAGGAGTATGTGAGTGTTGGGCATTCACAAAAACATGTCTGGAATCCACATGTACCACAGTGGATTTTTGAGTGACAAAGAAAGAATGACCGAAGAGTCTTTTTGCTGTTGGTAACATGATATTGGTTGGTGTGTGTGTGCGTGCATGCGCGTACACGTGCACGTGTGTGTGTCTGTGTGTCATGATGCAGTGCACTGTATGTGTAATAATAATTGTATGTAAAAGTATTTTTATAACAAAGACGTAAAGATAGATCTGTATGAATGATAAAAGGTATTGCTGATCCTAGCTACGTACATGCTTCACTATTCTCATTGAACCTTTTCTCCGTTGCCATTTATCAAAATGTGTCCAAATGCTCAGTAGCAAAAGCTGACCTTTTTGGTGGAGTACCTGTAAAATACCCAAGGGAGGTTGCCATCATCATTTTTTGGATGACTGCATCCTTTGTGACTCTGTGAATGAACTATATGCCTGCTCAGTTCTGACCTTGAGAAAATGAGAAAAGAATTTCATTAGTCTGAAGGAAAAAAAGCAGCGCTTGGCAACCGTTTCCATTACCTTGTATGCAAAGGCAGCACAACATACGTAAGCCTCTATTTCAATGCTCATCAAGCCAGTCCACTTGCCATCAAATAGCACAGTTACCGTTCCCCTGCGATTTGCCATTTCAACCTCACACTGCAGCACACCGTAGTTTGTTATCTTCAGTCGGATTTGGTATAATAAGGTTACACTGTGTTCATGTACATTGTTGAAGCTGGGTTCTCCACTGTGTTCATTTTACTTTGGAAATTTCTACTGTTGAATCTTTTCATAAAAGAACAATATTTCTTTATGGAAATGAATTGTTTGCAGCACATAATGTCGATTTTGGGTCTATAGACTTGAAATGAATAATGGAGTGTTACAATGGTGGATGAGATGTTTTAGTATTTTTCAGTCATAATCCGATGTCATGTTATACACCAGCATTTCTCAAAGAGTGGTTCACATCGGTGGTCCACATGGCATCCCAAGGGGCTCACATGAAATTGTGTTAAAATATTACTTTTTCAACTTCCCAGGCTGGGGAAATAAGAACTCCCGCACAGTGCCCACTATGGGAGCAAAATAAATTAACTTCACAACATTTGAGGTCATGGACCGTTGCCATGAAATAGTCAGTGTGTGAACTCTTATTTCCTCAAGTTAGATTGTGGTCATCGCCAATACATTGCAGTCCAGAGGTGTCCAAAAGCTCTTTTCATTTTAAGATATGCTATGCACTGTGCCATTCAACACATCTTCCATTAGGCCTTCCTAGAGTAGTAATGGCTGCGAGGCTGCACGAAATATAGCCAGTCTTCTACGCAATGGTTCTTGAGGCTTTTCTGTAATGGAAGGCTAGGAGTGGTCCTTGATCTGAAAGAGACACTGTTATACATATACTCTCAATGCTTGGTTCTCACTACTTAGCTCAGCCCCGTTTTCCTGTAACAAAAGGTACAGGAGCATTACAGAAATGGAAGGAATGGCCCCAGCGTACTGTACACACTCCAGTGTGCACACTTAAAATGTACAAGTGGTCATGCTGGCATCCTGAAGTAGAAAAATAGTCTGTATTGTGGCTCTGTCTGTATCTCCCAACCGATGACTAATGCGCTGAAAATGTCCCTTGGAGAGTGCATGAAGGTTGCTAATACATTTAGGACGAGTTTTGCAAAACCACTGGAAGACACAGCTTTCTGAAACATGGTGTGGGTGTTTGAGAGCTAATCAGCAGTGCACAGTGTGGAACATGTGCCTAACATTTTTTTCTTCTTCTCTTGTTTTTGTTTTTGTCTATCCTCCCTTTTATGAAAAAAGGTGGAGTGACTGTGTAAGGATGTATTGTGGAGTAAGCTCTAGACTCTCAGCCCAAGAGGATGCACACAATCCACCTGTCTTCCTCTTTTTTTTAGTGTATACCAGATTAAACGCCCATCCTAAGTATGTAGTGTGCTACTACGAGTGGTAATGCCTACTGACTGAAGCCTTGACAGTTTCCTCTTGTGTACTGACCCAGACCATTCTCACACTTTTGTTTCAGGAATTAGTATTCAAAGGCATCATGCTTAAGTGCAGACATGTCAGCAATAGGCATTAGCCTTTCATCTCATTTTCCAGATGATGACAGACAGGCACGGGGCCTCTGAAACACCCACTGTCTGATTTGACATATTTCAAGAATCAGCACCTACTAAGTCCCTAGTCGAGTGTCCTGCAGCACAATGAAATACTTTTTTTTTTCAAGGAGGCTTTAGTTGAACAAGCTGTACCGTATCTCATCTACCCATTGAGAGTATACTCTCAATGCATCTACCCTTAGCTTTCTGCTTGTGACCACTGGCCACTGCAGAAATGTTGGCCTTGAAGTAAGCACACTTTCCTGTCAATCTGTGTCTTCACCATAGCAAGGCCCCCCATATACCGATAGATTACAGCCAAGGCCACCCTGACATGGATCGTGCCACTCTATTTGTTTGTGCACCCCCTTTCACAACCATAGTCTATAAAAAAAATTAGGCCTATAATATTTATGTTTAGAGATGCTATTATGATGCAGTTCTTAACTAACGGGAATATTGTTAAGCTTATTGTTGGTTTATTTTTCGTGCACATTAGTTAGGCCTATTTAACTTATTCAAATATTTATTTTGTCGTGCTATACTTTTCCTGCCAACCTGCTGTGGCCCCCCTAGCACCCCCTCACGACCCCCTAGTGGTCCCTTGCCCCCACTTTGAAAACCACTGGTCAAGGGGATTGGAGACAATGAAGTATGGTCACTTGGTCATATTTGGTCTCCAATGCTTTTCCGTTTCGTCAGTCCAAACCGTCAAAGCGGTCTTTGTGCTGCAGTGATTTGTTTCGTGAAACACTTGCCTCTATCGTCAAAAGAACCCCCAGATCTTCTCCTCCAGGAACACCAGGTGTATACCAACCAAAGGACATCAGTTGTGCAGAACAGTCATACCATATGAGACAGTAACACACTGCTCTGCCTTTGCCCCTTGCCTTGGGCTTTGAACAGAAATATACAGTATATCACATTGCATAACCCAAACCGTTGTCAAGAACAGGCTCCTATGGGACAGACACAGCACTACTGTAGATGTTGACTGACAGTTGCAAGCCTTTTGACAGCAGTGGGATAAAAACAAATCTGAGGGAAATCTCTTAGCTGAATTAAACTACTCTTGAAAGTATGTTCCACAACATTTGTGACTAATCCTTGAAAATCCTGTTTCGCTGCTTTGACTAAATCTCACTTGTCAATCCCTCAACCCCGCTTTCTGGCACTGCCACATATTAAGACAGGCACTGTTGCTTTATGTAAGATACCGTATACAGTAGCAGCCACTGAGTTTTTTTCTGCACCATGTGAAAAAAGTAGTGCGGTAGAAGTGAAATCCTCTGTGACACCAAGCAGAGTGGAGAGCCCTATCGCCTGTTTGCTTGTATCTTAGATTATAATATACAATTTGCTTATTTAGATTAGATATGCACAAAGTACCAGAGTTAACACTATATTTTGTAACTTAATGTAATGACTAGGGAACCGTGAGCACAGGGTAGGTTGTCATTTATTTAACTATATATCCAGCTTCCTCTGATAGTAATTGCCGGTACTAAAGTGCATTGCAAATGCTAAGTCCAGGTGAAGTTGCTTCACAGCTTTTCTAAAATGTTAATAGCTTGTTGATTTGCACAAACAATTCTAGTAATAAAGGATAGATAGAATAGATAAAAGCATCTCAATACATTCTTAGTTCATGGTCTAATGTAGTTTCTATGTTATTTCATATCCAGCTCTATCAGCCTGTATAGGATGTATTAAAAAGCGTTGGTTCAAGTACATCAGGTGCTGTAGTCCTATAGGGCCATAACGAATACTGACAGGCAGTTTTTCTTCACAGGTGAAATGTGAGGTCAACAGCGGAAAGTATATTGGGGCATATTTTTCTTTGGCTCACTGTTTTAAGGTCAGGACCCTTTGCTTTCCGGTGTTGGAGTGTTGTTTTTTTTGTCCACGAAGACCCCTGCTGTGTAGCTATAGGGCTAGAGTGGGGCTTTCAGAGTTACCACTGTCTTGTCTTTGATTCCAAGAGGGAACCTACGTTGACAACTATGTTGTCTAAGTATGTGTGTAATGTCTTGTGAGCAATGTCTTTATTTATGTATGTGTGTATGCTACTTGACACCTTAATTTCCCCCTGGGATCAATAAACGATACTCTACTCTACTCTACTCTACTCTACTCTACAACGCGCTCGTCCAGCCTGTGCTGAAATTTGCTGAAAAGTGAAAAAGTGTGGATAAATGTAAAGCACATGGGTAAACCGAGTAGCTGCCAGTCGCCAAGGTCACGGGTTCAGCTCCTGGGGAGCTGCGACTTTGATGTAATAGCTGCCTTTTCCCTGCACCCCCAAGTCACTTAAGAAAAGTGTTAGCCAGATAGCAGGAGATGCATACAGTAAGCTCCACTGTCACCGTCAGCAGTGTTGCCCTCTTTTCATCTGGCATGCATTGCCTGGCTGAGAGGACCCTCATGTTCACGAGCGCAGGGCCCGCCTGCCCGCCCGCCCGCCTGCCCGCCCGCGCTATAGAGATGCACCTGTATGGGCGTAATTCACTTCCACCCACCGCTGCGGGCTGCTTGTCTGGCACCTGCTGCCAATCCCCTCATTAGTGTTATTTAAAGAGCAAACAAAGCAGACAGTCGGGAGGCCACTTGGAGAGGGCAGGCCAGGCAGGAAAGCCTTTACGCTTTAGCTTTATAGGGAAGGGGTGACTGTAAGCACATCATCCAGTGCAGTACAGGACAGGGACAGGTGCCTGTCAGTTGGAGAGCCAGGTGCTGATGCGGTTTCTGGCACAAGAAAAGGATGGCCATCAAAATGTTTGGCATTTAATTCAGTCCTGAGTGATCTTGTCGGACAATGCTTTTAACAGCCTCCTCCATTACAATTGAATGAGGCTTAGAGACCAATAAGCAATCCTGTTTTACATACACTTTTTGTCTGGGAATACCGTAATGGTAGTTCGCAATATGTTGATTTTCCAATAAAAAGTTGTTAATTTTGTGTTAGCATCAGCAACTGAGGCTTTTGCTTGATTTTTCCACTCGTTTTGTAGATCATTTTTTGTTACTTACTTTTGCTATTATTACTACGGTGTGTGTGTGTGTGTGTGTGTGTGTGTGTGTGTTTGCACTTTCTCACGTAAAACCCCATACGATTGACAGAGGAGGCGATGGGGCACGGTAAAGACTTGAGGCGAGACGACTGTTGAGAATGTTTGGCCGCAGAGATGGTAGAGCTGTTCTCGAACACAGGTAGCTAGGCGACAATGACGGGTCGGACTGAAAGTTTCTGTACATCTTGACTGCAGTGCCCTGCCATCTCATGGTACACTGATCAGCACTCAGAGTGAGAAGTTCCAGTTTCCAAGCAATTATTTCAGAAGCACCAATGCTGTCAGTGGATATAGAATTGTAGGACACAGAGGTTCACACACACCAATTGCAATACAAGTGGATGGTGTGGTCTGGGAGATTTTATGTCCTTCTATCAAATGCTATTTAATGTAGAATTGGAGGAGTCATTAACCCTTTATAGGGAAAGTGACTATGTTTGATCACTTCCGATTACTTGCACACCTATCACAAATACCCCTGCCATGCCTCTCTACAGGGTGTCCAAGTGGGTTGTATCAAGTTAATCAGGGGGAAATCAGGCTTTCACACAGATAGTGACATCATGACATTTGACCAATCAGCAGTGGCCTGGAGCCTGTCACACTTTTTTTCTCACTGGAGCTGAGATTGGTGTGCCTTATAAAGGGTTAAGAATACTTATGTGGATTTCTGCGAGCGAGGGGTACATCTTGACCCACTGGCGCTGCATTAATGAGGATGTGTTGGTGGACTTTTGGTGGTCTGGAGGAGTGACATGCCACTCTGCTGAGCACACCTGCCAGTGTGGCATAAAATATTCAGTGCAGTGTGTGGGCCCCCACGGTGTGCTAAATGTTTATACTCAATCAGGATTACTGTACAAGAAGATATATCATAGTCTTCCTCTTAGATTTTATCATTCATGGTGGTGCTGGAGGCGTTGAAGTGGATTTAGGGGTAATCCGTGCCAGTTCAGTGTGCTTCGTTCATACCAGTAAATCACTTCTCCTTTTGTGAAGTCAGTGGAGAACACTGCGTGTAGCGTCTGACGGATGTGGAAATCAATGTAAGAAATGTAACCGTGCATGTTGGCTGATAGGAAGCACACGCTGAAAACAGCAGGGTCTTATAAATAGTGCATCACAGTGCTCACACAGACATGTGTGCGCACACATACATATTCGCACACTCCCAAACAAACTCATGCACACATGTGCACACACACACACACACACACACACACACACACACACACACACACACACACACACACACACACACACACACACACACACACACACACACACACACACACACAATTGTTCATTTGTTACCACTGCATATGCAAGGCCCAGACAATTCCCATAGTAAATGCTTCAAGTGTGACATCATGTAATACTAAGTGCTTAAATGATAGTAATTGTCCACTTGATGCTTGAGTCTGTTGAGGTGCTTGACCGGAGAAGAATGATGATGAGAGGAAGGAAACTTCATGAAGGAGGTTAAATGTTACTTAATCAGCTGTGACAATAAAAGCCCAAATATTATGTTAGCTTGGCGTTTCATTCTCTAAAGAGAGTGCCAGTGTCATTTATACCAATCGCTAGCCCTGCGCCAAATAATCGCTCACCTTGTTGTCATGGTTACTTACTTCCTGTTTATCATTTTGCTCAGACCTATCTGACACCGAAATAAAAAGCAGTGGGTAACCAGAGCATAAACTCACAGCACGAAAGACACTCCACCACGTAAAGCAGCAACCAAAAATGAAGTCGACCAAAAGAATTGTTCTGCATGTGGCGCACTTCAAGTGGCCGCATTTCAATTTGCCAACCAGCAGAAAGCGTTCAGCTCCCGAGCAGCAGGCCCCTTTGTAACCACCGTAATGATGACATGCTTTTTGTAATGCAGCAGTGTGATGCAATTTCTTTTGGTACACTGGAGTGTGTCGGCTCTATAACGTTTGCCTGGGAGCCCGGAGTTGTGTGATTGTCAGATACGCATGGAGGGTGTCATAAGCCCCGCGTCAGGTACATCTCAAGTGTGTTTGGGTCCAGATTGCCCCCAGGCTGTTCTCTGCGTCTGCGCCCACGCTCCCCTGCTCCCTCTTAAGAATCCGCTTCTCATGAATACATCCAAAGTGTGGCATTAGCCTTACTCGTACTTTAGTTTTAGCTCTTCTTCTGTGGTAACCCTCAGCCTACTCTTATGAAATGCCCGCAAGCACAGGACAGAGCTGGGGTGTTCAGACTGCCTGGCATCTGCTCTGTAGTAGCTAATTGTAGTGAGGTTCTAAAGGTCTTTGCCACCACTTTGCCTTAAACAAACAAATAAGAATAGAAAAGTAGTAGGTTGCATGGCAAAAAATGAGCAATAATAAGTGTTGACTACACTTTCACCATTTTGAACCAAGAAGGGATCCAAGTACCGTATTCCATGATCATAGGTTTTGTGAACTGTTGGGGACAGTTACCGTAAGTAATTCATATCCACAGACTGCTAAAACAGTGGAAATAGTCGGGTGTAGAGCACGTACTCTAGTCAGGAAATGCTGTCATAATCCTCTTTATTAAAGCTGAATGCAATTTGAAGTTAACATTGTGGATAAGGTTTATTATCTCCTTTTAACCAACACTTGTCTGACCCTTGACAAACTGTAAGCAGGATGTGTTGCAAGCAGCATAACATTTCATTACCTGCATGTGTGTGTGTTTCACCCTCTCTTTGTCCAAGGTATTTAACTAATTATCCTATGTGTCAATATAGTGTAATACACTCAAACATAAGCAAGTAAACTTAACAAGTAAATTATAAAACAGTGGATTGAGATCATACATGAGCAGGTAAACAAGCAAACACAAGCACGTGTGTAGTTCTCATCTTCTGAGGTTAGCCCAAGACTATCATGATTAAGAAAAAAACAATATAAACTCTGTGGCTTGTGCAATAGCTGAATGGCTGGTGACTCGAGAAAACCACTAGCCACAGTGGCTAGTAGGTGAAAACTAAAAGTCTTTTTCAAGCCCTGGTGTGTACGATACATATAAAAGGTGCAATGCATAGGCACTTGTTGTAGCAATTCGGGAGTCTGTTATGATCATCAGGTTTGAGCAGATTTGCTCACATCCTCAGAGTGGCACTGCTCCCAGCATGCTAAAAATAGCCTCAACTGAAAACAAGTTGGAAGTTTTCTCCGTTTCCTATCTTGACAACCTTCTTGAGGCCTGTGTTGCTAAGGAAGGCTCGGCCGTGATGCATTGGCTCATCGTCTTTGTCTGGCATAGCGCATTACTAGAGGTTCAGCACGATTAAGCGCACAATTTCCACTGCCTCTGAAGAGAGCCTGTGCTGTGTGCTTCCCAATCCTTTGTACAGGACCGTGGAAATGGTCACAGTGGATGACTTTCTCCCCTCATTATCCATGCAAGGGGGTCTCACAGCATTCATCCTGTGTCAGAGTCACACGCTGAAAGATCATACAGCTGCATAGGGACCACTGTCCACAGGCGAGTGGAGTAATGAGTTTTTGGAAGCTTGGATGGTTGTGATGAGGAGGTTGGTGTGCAAGATGTGCGCTGTGAAATTGTGGGTCTCTTGTCTCCTGTCTTGAGAAACAGCTTTATTTTTGGTAACACCAGCTTGTTACTATTCTGTGCCTTGGTGCTCATTCATCAAAAATGTATTTGTGTGTTGATACAAGAACTTTGTAACAAGCCAGTTTTTTAATAATGCAATCTGTGATGTTCTATTCTGTCAATGGGATCTCTCATATGATGATTTTACCAGTGAGTTCAGAGAAATGATTAATCAACGCTCTGCAGTCACCAATCAATGAATAAGAGTAGAGTAGAGTAGAGTAGAATATCATTTATTGATCCCAGGGGGAAATTAAGGTGTCCAGTAGCATACATACATACATACACAAATACAGAAGACATAACACACAAGACATTACACACATCCTTACATATAATATATATTATATTAATAACCATGTGTAGCTCACTCTTACATACATACAGTATAAAGAATTGAACTAATGAAAATAGACTAAGATATATCCCATGCATTTATGACAGTTATTGACAGTAAGTAATTGCATTGTTAAAAAATTAAACATTGATTCCTTCCATCGCGAGAAGTTGCACAATGGTTACCTGGATGATAACCTTCATAAAATTAATAACATTAAGGTTACATAAGGAAATGTTGTGAAACAATAAGACACACTGAGGTTGCATCACCAGTACGACTGTAGTTTTAAAAAGCCACTGATATTTTATGCAGTCACCTAAGGCACTTTCTTCTTTCAGAACCTGTTTTTAATTAATGAAGAACATAACACCTTAATGAGACAGATAATAACAAGATATGCCTTAGAAGCATACTGTATACTGCTAGGTTTTCTTTGTTGAATCCAGTTGTGACATGCATAGTGCAGATTCTTTTTTGATATGAATGTGCCTTTCATGTGTCTTTTTCATTCATTATTGTGATGCACTGATGTAGGCAGAGGCGCATCTTGCCACCAAGCATGGCAGGCAACCGCTTGGGGTCCCCAAGCCCCTAGATAGTGATAAACAGCCCACACTTTACCACAGTAGTGGCGATTTTGGTTGAAATGTTCATTCTTTTGCATTTTCGCTTGCGGGCCCACCTGACCCTAGAATCGCCTAGCACTACTGATACAGTAGAGATAGTAGCCTGAGACAGCTACCCCTTGCTGTAAAATTATTAAGCATTGTAGTGTAGTGTCAGAATGAGGAGGACTTTAAAAGAACCCACTGAGACAGCTACCTCTTGCTGTAAAATGATTAAGCGATGTTTTTAATAGTGAGGTGTCAGAATAAGGAGGACTTTAAAAGAACCCACTCCCCGGAGACTCATTACAATTCTCAAACTGGAGGTTATAAAATAATGCCTTCACGGGGGACCTAGCTTTCCCCGAATTACAGCTCCTCTACCAGGAGGTGAACACGCCACAGGAAACCTGGCAATTGTGCTCTGCATTTAGCTTAATCAGAGATGATAATGACATGCATCCATCCACCATCGTCGCAATGGATTTCATGATTTGATTGATTGCTAGTTCATTTCCAAACGCACATTAATCAGATTGTCTGGGGTTGAACAGTCATTCACAGGTGAATGATGTGCGCTCGATAATAGCACAACTTCAGCTTTTATGATAATCGCCATCAGAGAGGGCAGCTATGCTGCGGTGTACTGCACAGCATGTGTTAGCGATAGTGCAGATTTATTCTGCAAACGATGTGATAGCACAGTGTTCCTGTTGATCAATGGAAGGCGGTTGTGTGTGTGTAATCTACGGTAACTTGCAGGTCATATTCAGTTGGCAGGTGACATAATTAGGACATGGGCTTTAGTCCCAATGTAGCCTCAAATCTGATCACTGTGTATACATGGGATAACTTAAATGTCATTTACAATGTGCTCATTGTTCTGGCTGTTTTAAAATACCGTAAATTCTCAGGAAATGTGTGGAAGGGTATACACCTACACAGATTTGCGGCATGGAGGAGCACTGTGGAACTGAATCCTTCAGGCAAGGACAGCTTTAGATCACGGCTTGGCATATTATTGGAACAAGACACTAGCATAAAATGTTGTTTTACACATGCTGTACTCATTACCTTTTTTGTGCAATTTCAAATACCTAAACTATGAACCCTGTGTGAGTTCTATAACTAACTGGTGGTTGTCTTGGTCTTTTTGGTTTGTGAATAATGTCTCCCTAAAAAGCGTTGATTCTAATGAACCCTTCCATTCAGTGCATCCTGGCCATATGATGTACTGTAGATACACTGGTGCCTCAAGCCAAGAAATGTCTGTCTTGACTCGTGTGTGTGTGTGTGTGTGCGTGTGTGTGTGCGTGCGTGCGTGCGTGCGTGCGTGTGTGCACGCGTGTAAGGGGGATGAGTGTGTGTCTGTGATGGTGGAGAGGGAAGAGCACTGTGAGCAGCGCTGGCAAGACCTGCAGCCTATATGGCCCCTGGCACCTCAACATGGAGCTGAGGCACACTTGGGGAAATTGATAAGAATAAGAATGTAGCCATTCTCCAAAATGATGACACGTCAACTCGGAAAAAAAGCTGAATTACTCCCGTTTCCAAGCGATGAGTAATTAAGCAATGGTGTCACTCTTTTTTCTTCCTCCTCAGACGGCTCTAGCAGGAATCAGTTCAATTTGATTGTATCTAAGCAATCGTCCTGTTCTAGTACATGAATGAATTAACTCTCCTTTTACAGAGAGAGCTGGTCCCTTGGCGGTTACCACTTAACCTCATGAATTCTGGCTCACTGAAGGCAAGAGGGTTTTTTTTGTAGGGATTATGGCGTAGTCAGATGAAGAGTGCTAATACCATTGAAACATAAAGACATTAAGCAGCCCAAACACATCATTACGTCCTCCCCTATGTTCCATCTTGAGTAACTTCACAGCCTTTTTTCCCCTCAACTGTGATCCAGAAACACACTGAAAGATTTAATAATAAAAAAGACTGCCGTAGGCTCTAGTAGAATGTATCAGAAAAGAAGGGAATGAGAGGACCACTTGGAAGATTTCCTTGAGTCCTTGCTCACTTACCTCTGAAGGAAAGTGCAGGTCTCTCTCACAAGCGAGACACGGCTTTGACATGTGTGGGCAGATATGGTTGGGGGCATGTGGCAGTTTGGCACCAGAAGGTAGCCGATAGAAAAGGTCTCATGCATTCACAGAGATGTCAGAGTGTTTTCTCCCAGCATAAAGCCCAAAAGGATATATGCAGCAGAGAGAACTGGAGAACAGACAGTCAGCAAATGTGCATGTACTGTGAGTCTCCTGTGTAGGAGTGAGCACTGAGTGGTTTGCCACACACATGTATAGAACCGCCTTTTTGCTATTGGGAATGTAGATGATCACTGATCATCTACATTCCCAATATACATTTGCAAAACCAAAACGAGTGTTGAAACAATCCAATCAATATCTTCCTTAAAGGGACACTGTGCAGGAAATGGTCAAAAAGGGTACTGCAACTATGCTGCTCATTGAAACTGGGCTGCCAATTGCCAAATTTGATCTTTACATGAAAGTTTTCTAAGTAATAAACAAATATTTTCTAGTATGGCCCAAGTAGAGTCATTTTTGCAGCTAAAAATGGCTATTTTTGGAAATTCAAAATGGCGGACCATGGAGAAGATCCCCCTTTTCATGTATGAAAAATCCATTTATCCCAGTCATAATGAATACTTAGAATTTGATGCTGGTGGTAAGTATTCATGAAAAAGGTAACATTAGTGAATGGGCAGCATGAATTCTGGAAATAAACAACTAAAAATCTCACACAGTGTCCCTTTAAGTCATAGTTTGATTTAGCCGTTTTTGTCACGCATCCTAGTCTGTTTAAAAGTTGGAACTATATCAAGGACATTTGATTGCTGTGGGTTGCATTGGAACTGGTTGTACCGAGGTGAGTGTTTGCTGTGAAGGCAGTATCTCGGTGCGGTGTTGGCGAAGATGTGGACACTCATGCCATTCAGAAAAGCAGATTACACTGTACCACGTTACAGTTCAGGGCCACTGTAAACAGCTTATAGGAATACGTAGGTTGCCATGAGAACGGGGGCAGCAAAAAAAAAAAAAAACTTTTTCAGAATTGCAGCTGTGATTCAAAGCTAAAGCCCACGTGTTTTCCAGGTAGGGATATTTGCAATTGTAATTACCTTTAGTGGAATATGTTGTGCAACCCTACAGAGGGAGGAACGTTTAGTCACATCTTTCATATATTTTCTTTCTGCTGGCCCTGAGTGTCTTTCTTCCTTAATAATGTATTCAGTTTTCATTGCAGTGTTTTCTTTTCACGTCTCATTCATCCGCATCGGGCATGGGGCAGGGCAAAATTGCCTCGCCTTCTCAAACCCACCACATAACAAGAGTCTCAGAGTGGCTGCCTTTGTTGAAACAGTGGAAGTTCTTATCAAAAAATGTAAATGCCTCGGACTTAGACAGGAAGTCATTTGCATAACAATTAGTCTGTTAAAAATGTGATGACTGATTTTTCTGCAGTTTGAGAGGAGGAAAATAGTTGATTAACAGCAGACTGACAGTATTTTGTCTTTATTTATGTCCTTCAGCAGCTGGCCGTCATAAAGCTCAGGTATATACTAAAACCATCTTTCTCAACCAGTGTCTCTGAATAATGGCTGTAATCTTTTCCCTATGACCTTGGATATCTTTTTTCCATTGAATCAGTCAAGGATCCTGGGTGAATAGATTACCCGCTATAGCAGAATGACAGAATCGTTGCATTTAAGTGCCTGCAGTGGAAATCTTATTTAAAATAGCTACCAAGGTAAGAGCCGTAAAGCTTTTAACATGGGTAGCCTGGCCTTTGGCAAATGGCGGCATTTTACTGTAATGCCTATAGGGTATCACATTATTCAGCTAGATTTAATTTATCATGTAATTTAGCTACTGTAGTAGCTGGATCTAACTACTAGGCCTACAACTGCATTTTTACAAGGGACAAAAAACTTAAGCAGATGTCTTTGTTAAAACATGCAGGGATCTTTTTGCATTAAAATCGTGCATAGGCTATTTTACCAGTGCTTGGTTGCGTGCATTTGTTAAAATAGTGAGAAGACAGAGCGGTGGATTCCAAGTCATATAAAATGCATTTTTATCTCTGCCAAGGAGGTAATGTTTTCGGTCGCGTTGGTTTGTCTGTCTGTCTGTCTGTTTGTTTGTTTGTTTGTCTGTCTGTCAGCAGCATAACTCAAGAACTAATCAACGGATTTGGACGAAACTTTGTGGAGTTGTTGATAATGACCCAAGGAACAAGTGATTAAATTCTGGTGGTGATCTGAATCACGAACCGGAACCAGGACTTTTAAAAAGATTCTGTCAGCAGGATAACTCAAAAATGGATCAACTGATTTAGACGAAACTTTGTGGAGTTGTTAGTAATGACCCAAGGAACAAATGATTAAATTCTGGTGGCGATCCGGATCACGGACCGGAACCAGGACTTATTCTTCACCATTGCTGGCCTATATATATATAGACGCCCCTAGTCACCAGAAATTGAATTGCGGGGACTCCATAAAAAGAAGGCAGAAGGACTTAGGGTGTAACATAGTCAAATGTTCTATCAAGCAGCTTCCTTGGTGGAGTGCTTCTAGATATTTTTTATTTTTGAGTCAGCTGCTGAACCAAAATGTTAGATTGGGACCCACATCTGATCATTTTATTCCCGTGAGTCAGACTTGAGTGCGCAAAAACTAATAACAGCATTCCACCTCTTTGTTTTCATATATCCTGCACTGGTAAGACAACACTGCGACAAATTAATTTGTTACAGCAGCAGAATTCTGGAAAGGCCAAATGCATTTTTTTTCTGTAATGTGTTGAGATCGCAGCACTTTTTGTTTTGACAGAAAAAAACACCTCATGCCAGTGCTTGATGTCTTGGGCAAATTGGTTTGTTATAGTTCAGTGAACTCAAAGTAGTGGGTGACCTATTCCAAGGTCTAAAAATAAACCGTAACATTATCACATTTTCACCAAATGCTGAAATGTTTGGGCGAGGAGCACATGAATGAAGTTCATGGTGCTCTTTGGAATCATTTTTCTGCGCATGGTCATTGGCCTTTACATTGCTAATGTTTGCGTAACATTCCTAAAATTGACCTGTTTCTGCTCTTCCCATAAGACTCTGCAAGACGTGACACCCCTGCAGGCAACCTATGATCTCCCCTTGTCCTCCGAGATCATCTTGCCTCGGGAGCGGAACACATTTTTGAGAAAGGGGATAAGGCAGAGCAGGATGGAGATGGGGGTTGGTGGTAGTGGTCAGGCCTGCCGACAGAGGGGGGACAATCAGGTCTGTTGTCCCGGGCCCAGGGAGAGAGTGGGCCCAGAATTGGCTCCCCATTACATTGTATGTAGTGAGTGGGGGGCCCTTTCAGATTATTTTGTCCTGGGCCCGGTCAAACCTGTCGACAGCCATGGGTGGTAGTGGTGCTGGTGCTGGTGCTGGTGCTGCTGGTGGTGGTGGGGTAGGGGGTTGGAACACCTCATCTGTTTCCATGGTGCAGGAATGCTGTGTTTGACTTTGATTGCTGGATGGTTCTCTTCTCTCTGCAAAGCAGACCGGTCAATGCCTCCCCCAGTGCTGAGTCAGGCCCAGGACGCCTGGAGGCAGATCAGGGCTGGCCTGCATAGAGATGAAGAAGGGGGGATGTCTTCATGTGCTGTACTGTATGCAGTGGAGGAGGGGAGGAGAGGAGGGAGGGGAGGGTGGAGGAAGGCAGGCTTCAGAGTCTGTCTGTTCAGCGGCCAGCCAGCCAGCCAAGGTTTTCTGCATGACTGGGGCTTATTTTCGGAGCTAATGGCAAATGAGCAATGCAGCAAAATATTTCAGATGTAATTAATAGCGACACTGTTTTCTTTAGTGTTCAGGGAAATTCACTGGGATTATCAGGTTTAACCATCAGCATTTGCACCCTTTGATGTGTTATGTAGGTCCATCATTAGATGAGTACCGGTAACATCAAGGAAAATAGTGACTTGATCCTTCAAGCAGCAGTGGATTTCAATTTGCATCTCGCCATGCATTTAAATTCATGAAAGTGAACATACTTTGAGTGGCAATCTCTCAAATCCTATCTTCTGAAAGTCAGTCAATGTAGTCATCCTCGGCCCCGCCGTGGCTCAGACAGTGGGGCACTGCACTGTTAGGCCGGGGACCCGGGTTCGATTCTGACCCGAGGTAATTTCCCGATCCACCCCCACCTTTCTCTCTCCCAATCATTTCCTGTCCCACCCTTCACTGTCCTGTCCAAATAAAGTTGACCCCCCCAAAAAAAAAATTAAAAAAAAAAAAATTAAATGTAGTCATCCTCCACTCCTCACCAACGCACTTACCTCAATGTAAATATTTCTGTAGGTCTAAATCCTTTTTTAGATGGAACTTTCCTTCATACAATGAAATACTATAATACACCAACAGTACTATAATATAACCAACAGTCCAGCTGAAGGGACAGATACTAGAAATCCTTCTTAGCCTGTGCTATTACAGAGTGTACAATAAGATATAAATATAAATCTGGTCAAGACACACCCAATGCCTCTTTGCACTTTATGAGGTATTAAGTCCAATGTCCACTGCACCTTATCCGTTCACTGCACCTTTTTCTATATTGCACTGCAATCATACTGCAAATGGTGTTCTTTTTGTGGCATTTTTGCATCATCTTTATTCTATCTATCTATCTGTATACACCGCATTTCACATTATTACGCAAATGACATTTTTTTCCCTTTTCCCAAATAGTCAATAGAAATGACAGTCGTCATAATTTTCAAGTAATCAGCCATTAGAGTACAATTCAAAAGTTTTTGAATGAACCTTCCAATGATAACGGTATTTTTTTAAATAATAAAAAACTTAAAATGCCCAAAATGCTCTGTTCCAAATTATTACGCAAAACAGTTTTGTAGTGTTGTAATACAAATTTCTTTCTTTTTTTCCCATTTACATCAAAACAGTTGGCATTTGGTACCTTCTAAATTACATTTCGATGTTCAAAACTTGGTCATAAGCTGTAACTGGAATGCTGCGTTTAACATTGAAGTCAATGGCAGGGCATTGCATGGAAATTATGGAAGCCCAGATATCCTTGATGCTTTGCTCTCAGCTGTTTTTGTTTGTTTGGTCTGGTGACCCACACTTCACTCTTCAATATACCTGTAGATTTCCATGCCACGTGTAGGTGCTTTGGAGGTGATGACATTCAAACTCACCAGACATAGCATCCCATTCATTTTCAATGGCGTTTTATGTCTGGTGCGTTAGAATGTCATCACCTCCAAAGCACCTAAACGTGGCATGGAAATCTACGGGTATATTGAAGAGTGAAGTGTGGGTCACCAGACCAAACAAACAAAAACAGCTGAGAGCAAAGCATCAAGGATATCTGGGCTTCCATAACTCCCATGCAATGCCCTGCCATTGACTTCAATGTTAATCACAGCATTCCAGTTACTAAGACAAAGAGCTTATCACCAAGTATTGAACATTGAAATGTAATTTAGAAGGTACCAAATTCCAACTGTTTTGATGTAAAAGGGAAAAAAAGAAAGAAATTTGGATTACAACACTACAAAACTATTTTGCGCAATAATGTGGAACAGAGGATTTAAAGTTTTTTATTATTTTAAGAAATACCGTTATCATTGGAAGGTTCATTCAAAAACTTTTAAATTGTACTCTAATGGCTGATGACTTGAAAATTATGACGACTGTCATTTGTATTGATTATTTGGGGAAACAGCGAAAAATGTCATTTGCATAATAAAGTGGAATGCGGTGTATATCTAACTGTCTATCTATCCATCTATTCATCTGTCTGTGTGTGTTTCTGTCTGTCTGTGTGTCTGTGTCCCCTATCCCATATTCTTAAATACCTTTACGATATTGTGAACTGTAGTGGTTGAGTAACTCCTCCAGCTTGAGGACCATTCAACGCTGTCCATGGTACTGAAGGAAGCCTGAAGTGTCAGTTAGGGTCCTCAGTCTAGCAATCCTCAGTGTGATGCTTCACTGTCAAGTGTGTCTCCCTGTCCAAATTAGAACTGCCCCAACAGTTTCTTGTTTTAAAAGGAAGTTAAAAACAGCTTTATTCTCATCTCCTTTTGGTGATGGTTAGTTAATTACACACTATCCATCACACAATATAGTTTTTTCCCCTTCTCATTTCTCTATTCTTAAGCACATTGAATATATAAATATTTTTGATTGATTGATTGATTTTATGTCTGTGTTATGTGTGTGTGTGGGGGTGGGGGAGTGGGGGGGTGTGGGTTATGTATGTGTGGGTCTTGTGGGTTTTGTATAAGCACAGTAGCACTTCGAATCTCTTTTTGTAAGATTGATTGCTATGGGATAGCAGTTTTGGCACAAAATGCGTGCAGAAGCAATACCGGCTAATACAAACTGTGTCAGAGTTATTTATTATTTGTTGTTTGTATTTTTTGTTTGGAAACCATCCTTGGAGCCCACCCCGAGCGCACCAGGGAATCTCTCATTTTGTATATATCTCTACTCATTACAAATTGGGTGAATCGGGTTGTAGCTCTGCGCACAGAGGTTAATGCAGCACACTATACAACAGGGGTGGGGAATCTATGTCTCGAGGGCCATCTGCGGCCCTTGAGGCCTTTTTTTCCGGCACCTGATATAATTTTAATGTTATGCAGCTTCACATGAAATATGACATATTCTGAAAAGGAATCTTAGAAAATACATTTGCAATACAATTAAGTTATACTGTATTCAGGGGACCTAGAGAAGGTGGGGCCTGTTTTGTAGGTGGCTGCCTTCAATAGGCTACCTTCTAAAGTGCAGGGGGAAATCCTGGTTTGTGTTCATAGTTTGGCCCTTGGAGGACTTTTACGGCCCTCGGATGAATTTGAAGTGGCCCGTGGAATGAAAAAAGTTCCACACCCCTGCTATACAGTATGTGTGTTTGCCCACATGCATCGCAGACAGGACTCCAGGCAGCACCAAAACGACTTGTTTTCGGCTGGACCAAACATTTAGCGGTGGGAGGGAGCAATGATTGAGTGGTGCAGGAGCAACATTTCCAGTGGAGATGATTTGCATATACTGGTTACTGTGGAAAACGGGGGTCTGCATGGGACGGGGGTCTGTTTGAGTTCGGCAAATGTTACAACTGTACAACTGTTTAAATATCACACATCATTTGTATGCGGGGTTGCTGTTCTCCCGTGAGGGAGACCAAAAAATGGCACTGGAGAAAGAGGCACTGAGCCAGATCAGATCAATGAGACAAACACAAGGCTGTGAATGTCAGACTTTGCATTTACACAGGTGAGACCTTCAATTTGATTACCATTGGCTGCTCGAGGGCTAATGTTGCTAGTGCCGGGTCATGTTGAAAATGTGCCTAAGTTGTGAGTGAATGATCCAGAGGTCTTGTGGAAACACTGGCTACCGAGCTTGAATTAATAACAAGACAAGCTGTTCCTAACTTGTGGTGTTACTCGCATCACTGTGGTGGCATGCCGAGCCTGAAATATGTGGGTGCGTGCAAGTAGTGTGGCTGCTGCATCTTGTCACAGTTGCCTGCTTGTCTCACTTCCTCAATATAATCCTATTAAGCGTTGCGCCGGTACACCCAGAGTCGTTATTGTGGACTAAACCCCAGGCACTTTGTCGTGTTAGCTCATTAGATTATCTATACATCAGCCCCGAATGACCCCAAATGAAAATGCCCATCACATGCACTTAATTTTCACTCTAACGTGTAACACAGAGCACTTGGGTGCGGCTGAAGCACACCACAGAGATTGCTGTGAAAGGAAAAGCATAGTAATAGCACAGTATCAAACGTAGGTCCCTATATGGTATCATCATCATATTACTGTCATGGTGTCATGCTGACATGGCAACACCCACATGATGTTTGTATAACATCAGAAATTATAACGACTTTTGATAAACTCATGCATCACCCATCCACATTCTGATGTTTGGTATGGAATAAATATATTTAGAAGTTCCCAGCTTTGTTTTGGGACGCAGAGGCTTCACGCAACAAAGCCTGTGTTGAGTGTAGCAGAGGATTCATGCAAGGCCTGTGTTGAGTGTAGCTAGGGCTGAACTGGGGGAGAAATAGGGCCTGGACACACTTTTGGCTCAAACGGGCCCCTCATAATTAGCGGCGCAGAACGTACTCACCGGCCGGCCCCGCACCCTTGTGGGCCCACATTTTCAAAAATGTTTTGAAAAAAACAGGGTTTCTTCTAACATATTTTTACAATGCCTGCTATGCCAGATGGCCAGTCCAGCCCTGAGTGTAGCAGAGGATTCATGCAAGGCCTGCGTTGAGTGTAACAGAGACTTCATGCAAGGCCTGTGTTGCGTGTAGCGGAGGCTTCATGCATGGCCTGCCTGGAGCTGTGGAACTCAACAGCAGGAGCATTTAGACAGAACGCCAGGTGGCCGTGCAAGCAGGAAGCCTTGCATTTGGCAGCAGGAGGCAGCGAGACGGGGAGATGATTGACGAAGGCTGGCGAAAAGAGATGTTTCACACCCGTCTCAATGAGAGGCTTTTGGGGCCACGGTGCCTGCCAGGGCCATGCCAGAAGCATGTAGGCAAGCAGCCAAGTCTATGGTCGGGGATGGGCGAAAATCAGGAGATGTTATGCAATGCGTTCTTGAGGCAACAAAAAAAAACGTTTCTGTAAATGTTCCTCTACATTATACATGAGTGCTTCAGAGAGAAGAAGCTTCTTATGGCCCTTCATCTTGTTAAAATCACCATCTTGTTTATTTTTACCAGGCAAATGTTAAAATCGTTTTGAAATAGCAACACAATCATGCCACATGCTGTTTGCAAATAACCAGCGTTTCACTCAATAATGATTGCCTCCTTTGTCTAAAAGCTGTTAAGCATTCACATGTGCTCTAGACAGCACAGCTATTATCAAGAAATAAATCCAGCAACTGAAACGGATTGGACTAAAGAGTCTAAAATATGTATCTGTTCCACATTTAACAGGGACTTTGTTTATTTTTCCAAGCCATTGAAGAGCACATGCCTGTGACCCAGTGCTTGGCTATTTGAACAAGTGACCCAGTGATACCTTATCAGCTCAACTTAGTGTGGTACAGAGGATTTTTAAAAGCCATGTTCATAAGATACGGTAAGGCTGCGTTTGACACTCAATATAATTAAATGACATCTTTTAATGGAATGGATTGGACTTCAGTTTGCAGAAACATGACATGATACCATGGGACTATAATGTAATAATAATTCAGGAAGGCTGGAAAGAAATGGCCTCAGGAGATATAGTATAAAGCTATTACTGAATAACTGAAGATATGTACAAATATATCACAACACACAGTCCCTTGCTAAACTATATGCAAGCTGAGTGATGAACAGTGTTCTCTGTGGATTACATATTGCCATTTTGGCAGATAGTTTGTGCTGTCCAGTATGCCTGCCAGCTTCATGTCTATACATGAGTTGGCAAAACACAGAGTAGAGTAGCTAAATTTAAGTCTCCAAATTGCCTTCCCATTCAATTATAGAAGGATGTTGCTTGACGTAATGCAGCAAATGTTGGGTTCCTATTTATGCTGCAGTGAAGGAATAAAGACCCAATAAAACGTGTTAGGGTTTATTTATGGGCGTGTTAACACTTTAATGTGATTAAAGGAGGAACTTGTTGAGCTTTATCTTTGGTGGTGGCACTGTTTTGGAGCCACTACATAGGGTAATAATGTTAGAATAGATTTAGAGTCAACACTTTGTACATTTTCTCATGTAATTCAAATGAAACTTAATAACTTTCTAATTTGCGCATTTGGTTATTTTGCTCTCTCCACTGACTTTCTAAGGTAGCGAACATTAAACACACAGAAGATTCATCAATTTAAATAGTGCTGTCACATTTTAGTTTGCACCTGTTGTCATGTAGCATGCAAATACTCTCAGTTGATCACCTGCCAAACAGATTCTGGCCAAACGTTTTGTCCAGAAGGATGTATGTAGTTATCTAGTGCAATGTTACTGAACCTGACTAGTTCCCTTAAACAAAGAGACATGGAAAAGGGTGTGGCTCACAAAAAAATTAAAACATAAATTCAATAATAAAAAAACATGTGCCGGGGTTGCGGTGGCTCAGCGGGCTAGGTAGGAATCGTACCATTACTCCAGGGACCTGTAGGTTCGATTCCGACCCGACATTATTTCCCCCTGTCTGTCTGTCTCCCACTCATATCCTGTCCCACTCTCTCACTATCCTGTCCATATTAAAGATATAAAGCCTGAAACATATCTTTAAATACAAAAGAAAACACATGCCAATGTCAAATCTTCCCTCACCCTAGCCCAGTGTAAAATCGATTAGCACTTTAAGTTTGATCAATAACTCTGCCACATTTAAGTACTCCATTACATTGAAGTAATTAGCATGTCAAATGTTCTACCCTCAGAATACTGTTGCGACATACATACAGAGAAATTAGACAGATGAACAGAATTATAATTTTTGGGTTGGGATATTCTCTAGAGTGTGGATGTACTGTATAGTGAAGTGAGCGGTGAGTTGAATTGAACCATGACAACCACAAGGAAAGTCCAGAGTCAGACAATGTTAAATAGCTTTCTTATTTATTTGCTGGTTTAACCAATGTCAATGACCGGGTGTGTATGGTTAGGATACTTGTAGATTTTGTGTACTAATCTGTGTTGTGATGTTTGCTTACAATGTCTGTTCCGTTTGTGCTTTCATGTTTTGTGCTGCAACAGAGAATGCCTTGCAAGGACATTAAAGTTCCCTAGGTTTAATAATCCCTCTAAAGAAGGCGCAACTAGAAAATAGCTCTGACAGTGTATTCACAGTGGCACCAGTGTACGAAACATAAAAACGATAACTTTCTTCCCTGTTGTGCAGGTGCAGTGCGCACAAACACACTCACTAACTGAATCTCTCTCTCTCTCTCTCTCTCTCTCTCTCTCTCTCTCTCTCTCTCTCTCTCTCTCTCTCTCTCTCTCTCTCTCTCTTTTAAAACTTAAAAATAGAGCACAAGAACAAGAATTTCAAAGATATTTCAATCAATCAGCTTACCAACCAATGTTTGAAAAACATCAACTTATCCTTGAGGCAACCAAAGAGTAAATGGTGACAGTAAAAAAACAAAATTGAATTGTACTACTGTGTTTACGTAGTTGTTACGTTCTGTACTATACTTGCATATAGGTTATGCTGTCTTTTGTATAAATTGTCTCTTATCCATAAGGATTTCATGAAAATCTTGTGTGCTAAATAGGTGAAAAAAAAACATCTGGCTACCCAGCAAACATGAAACCAGACAGAGCTGTCTATTCTGGCTGATGTTCCGTAGTGGAGCGTGACTCCTTGACAACGGGTAAAATCATCTTGTGGTGTGTTCCGTTTGGTGATTGCAACATGATTGCGATTAGCTGACCCTGTTGGTCCCTCTCCTCTCCGTCCTGGGGTAATGTGCCATGCCCTCCCTCATTCGGGTGCGCGTGATGAGTCACCACTGGTGGCGGCGCTGCGCTGGCTGGCAGGTGGGGGGTTGGGGGGGGGGGGGGGTGCAGGCAGGGCAGACGGAATGGGACTTGGCTGTGCAGGGAGTGGAGTGGATGAGAAAATTATGGCAGGCAGGCACTCAGTTACTTCTCCAGAACACCCCACCCCAGACACACTCTCAGACACATTCTCTCACTCATACACATACAGTACACACACACACGCACACACACGCACGTACACACACACACACAGACACACATGCACGCAGACACTTATGCATGTACACAGACATACATGCACACACACACACATGCACGCATGGACGTAAACACACACACGCACACAAACACACACGCATGTGTACACGCACACACACAAACACACAAGCACTTCTCTCTCTCTACATGTACATGTATATACATATATGTCCCTCTTTCTTTCTCCACATTCCGTCTTTCTCTCACACACACGCGCACACACACACACACACACACACACACACACACACACACACACACACACACACACACACACACACACACACACACACACACACACACACACACACACACACACCTTTCTTGGGCTAAGTGCCAAGAGAGAAAGAGACTCACTGGTGTGTCTCCACTGTTCAGTGAGCTCGGCACTTTGCTTTCCATCAAAAGGGCACTGGAACTATCAGCTGGAACCAAGTCCCTTGACACAGGCAGACCGCAGATTTATGGCTAGCTTGCCGTTGGAGGAGTGCTGTTTAAGGATGGTAAACTGGTCTTGGACACGGGGACGGGCTTGGCATTGAGTTGCTGGCTGAGGTGTGACATTTTTAGTGGGGTACCGTAGGTTACTGCCACTGACACAATTACTGACCACTACCCTACAGCACAAGAAACATACGTACAGTAGAATGCGATGTTGTCCTAAGTATAGATATTCACTGACGTGTGTGGGGTTTGTTGTTTGTCTTTTGTGTGTTTGCGTTTGTTTGTGTACATTTGAATTTTACGCCCATCCTATGTCAGAATCAATTGAACTGCGGGGTAGGCTACAGACAGGCTGACTCAGAGACTCACTTTTCCCTGCCATGTCTATTCAACTGAATGAGTGCAGCAAGGCACAGAATAATGATGAAATAAAGCACTTTAATAATTGATGTGCTCTTTTTAGCTAAGCAATGGCCAGGAATGTGTTATTAAAGACTAGTGCACCAGACGAAGGACAAACTGTCATTATGATGATAACAGCCTTCATAAAACAGGAAGCAAAAAGCAAGGTATTTTTTGTTTTTTTGAAATAGAAAACAAACACAAAAACAGTAGTAATCCTCAACAAGGACATGGGGAACAGTACAGTGTTGAGTGGGGAAAGGAGAGCCAGGCAGAGAAGGTACCCTGCAGAGCTGAATTTGCATCATCATATACAGTACACTACAATATTTAGCTCAGCTGTTGGCTACACATTACAGTACATTACATTACATTGCATTTGGCAGACGCCTTATAACCAAAGCGGCTACACCTCACTCAGGAAGCAAATGCACTATATCGGCAATGTTGTGTGTAACTACAGGGGTTGGACAATGAAACTGAAACCTGTCATTTTAGTATGGGAGGTTTCATGGCTAATGTGGACCAGCCTGGTGGGCAATCTTCATTACTTGCACATTGCAGTAAGATGAGAGTGTGGTCAATTAGCAGGGTATAAGAGCAAAGTTTTTTGTCTAAATATTGCAATGCACACAATATGGGTGACATATCAGATTTCAAAAAAGGACAAATTGTTGGTGCACGTCTTGCTGGTGCAACCATGACCAAAGCGGCAAGTCTTTCTGATGTATCAAGAGCCACGCTATCAGTAATGTCAGCATACCATCAAGAAGGACGAACACATCCAGAGGAAGCTGTCTGAAAGGGATGATCCGATGCTATAGCCAAACCTGTCTAAAATGTTTCAGTTTCATTGTCTAACCCCTGTAAGTTAACTATACAACACAATCAGGCATGCCATATCACGGAAGTGCTGCAGTCAATCTGAATACACAACACTCCAACAGGATGTCACGGTACACAGTACACTGCACACCGGCAGACTAACCTGCCACCCATGGTTGTATGACCAGCATATTCATCAGGGCCAGGTGGCAGGGTCGGGTTGTTCACTACGTACAAATACAACTGCGTGGCAGCACACCACCACCGGCTTGTACAACACGTGCCCTCGCCAAGGCCGCCTGGCATCAGTAGGAATAAGTGAAATAAATGATAGAAGTCCGCAACACTGTTAATGCTCCCACTGATTTATTTGCACGTTTCGGACATTCGTCCTTTTTCAAGTACAACCTTCAAGTTGCACTTGAAAAAGGACGAAGGTCCGAAACGTCGTGCAAATAAATCACTTCTATCATTTATTTCAGTTACTCTATTTTGTCCAGCACCTGTACCACTGATGTGCGCTCATTCTCTACCTTCTTGATCAGTAGAAATAAGCCCTCACAACCCCTCTCTGACTTCCTCACCCTTATTGGCGGTGGTAGGAAAAGCAGTTTGCCAAGCAAATAAATATTTTAAAAAAAATAAGCACAGCAAATAACACAGAAACGTGCATGTGGTTTTACACACACTGAACCCGTCAAGACACAGCGTTATAAATGTGCTATTACAGTACCAGAATGGCAATGACCAAGTCGTAGTGTATTACCAAAGGCCTTGTGTTATGTCATAGTATTGTAGCCGCTATGGTAGTTAACTTTTCAACAACTATTACAGCGTGCCACTGGAGGTACGGCATGTATTTAAGGGCTACGGCACCCTACTGTAGAATGGGAAGGGATTTCACTGTTGGCTTTGTGATGATGGTAGCTACACCACCTCAGTTCTACTGTTCCTGATTTATTACACTTGGCTCCTGTCTGTGTTCTGACTAGCTATGGCATCCAGTGGTGTAGTCTACGTAGGTGTGCGCAGTATACCCACCTGAAAATGTGTGTGATTTCAGTATACCCACTTAAAATTGATTGATCCATTATTTAGAATAGCACAAATATATACAGCATACCCACCTCAAAAATGCTCAAATATACAGTATACCAACTTTTAAAAAAAAACTACACCACTGGTGACATCCCATAACTTGTTGAGTGTTTTTCCCACTCTAACAATAAGTACCTCTGTGTCTCATACATTTCTGCTTGCCTTTTGAGTGCAAATGGCTGTGAGCAAAAACCATGACTGCCCAGCCAAGATATGTGTTAAGTCGCACAAGAAACTACTCAACGCTCTTACAAAAATCATCGTGGCCTTTGTCACCTAGAGTAGACAGAGTGGAGAAGTGGGCTGGCGGGCGGCTGCCTGTGAATATCACCCAGTTGTGTTGTTCGAGCTGCCGCAGTTAGGTGTGATAAGACGTGCTATTATCCTCGCACCCGAGCACTCTCTGTTTTGGTCAATCAGAGCAGAGTGAGAAAAAATGTGCCGTGGCGATCCTTTCACAATGGGATCCCGCTCCCCACCGCATGCAGCCGGAGAGAGCGGCGAGCTTTGAAACGGCGGTAATTACCTTTGCTCCCATCACTGGAATGATGGTAGGATAAAAATAGCACGCTCTCTCACTCACTCAGTCACACACACAGACACACACACACACACTATCGGCAAAGAAATGAGACAGAACTTCAGACAGAGACTGGAGCCACAAGCTACTGTTTTCTGCAGCCCTTTTCTCACAGCGTAAAATGGAGACACTTGGGATGCACTGAACCAACCTTGTGCCATGCAAATGGATCAGTTGTGTTTGCTAGGGAGAGGGAGAGAGAGAGAGAGTGGGAGAGAGAGTGAAGGAGAGACAGACAGACATACAGAGAGAGGAGTGTTGTTGGTGGGGTTAGTTGGGTTGGTCTCCATCCTCCTCCGGCCATGTTTCCAAATGGACTCCATCAGCCCCGGGGCACTCTGAGGAGGTCCTGATGGATGGCCCTGAGCCTGCCGTGGGAGACTGATGACCAGTGCTCTGTGAAGTCAATCTGTCATAGGTGTCAGCTGTGTGTGGAAAGAACATAAAGCTACCCTGTTTCAGCTCACCGCATCCTGTAGCCGAAACACTACTACTGTACCGGTAGTTCCATTGTAGAATATAGTGAGAATGACGATGGTCTCTCTGCTAATTTACCATCATAAATCTCAGCATGTGGATGTTGTAGACATAAATGCATGGATTATACATTAGCAATATTGGATATTAACTTCAGCCTTTTACCTTATGTCAGGGTAATGGCAGCATTAATGTAGTCTACTGAGGGTTGTCTTCCCCGTATCCAATGTGCTTTGACGTCATTTCATTTTGGAAAATTCCTTATCAAGTTCAAATTTCCATCTGTATTTTTGTCCACAAATATGTTAGGCCAGGTTACTAATCTGTGTGTCCTAGCACCCCGACAGCAAATGTTAGAGCTGTTCAAATATCACGCATCATCTGTATGCAGATACTGTTCAGCCATCAGGGAGATCAGTTAACAGCCCAACTGTCACCCCCTGGCGTTAGACGCTGTTCCTTGTAGCAGTTGTTGATTTCCTGGGAAGGCAGGCACACACCATGGAAACCAACAAATTGACACAAATTGAGCTCATTAACAAAGGCTTATTTGGCATTATAATTGGCAGTTTATTTGGCATTATTTTAACAGGGCGGCGGTTAAACTCATTGGAAACATGTCTCCATCCAGCACTAATCAAACCAGCGTGAGTGCCATAATCTGGGGATTCAGGAGTTCACATTACAATACAATGTTTTATTGTGATCCAGAGGGTGTACTATGAAGGCAGTTAAATAACACATCTACTTTAGTTAACACAGTGGAGGTTGTAAACCTTCAAGAATAGCCTAGGGCATTATTCTTTCAACTAGACAAATATTTAAAAAATTAAGCATATCTGTGGTATAGCCTACCCTGCTTTGAATCGTCTGCTCTGTGCATCAAATGTGAGACCTAGACACACTTGAGAACTCCCCATTTCAGATGTAAAATGTCATCTTATTGATGTGCAACACAAGAACATAGGTCAGCTGTCATCTTATTTGTATTCATCGTGGTTGAATATTGAGCAGCCTGTGTCTGTAAGATTGTGTAGCATTACTCGTAAACACCATGTTTACATGGCATGTTCACAACAAAACCATGAGTTGCTTTTGAAAGTAGTTTTATGTCCAGAACTTTTAATTCATCAGTACAGAACGTGTCTTACATTTGCTCAAAAAGAAGGACTAAAGGTGACTTTGACGACTGATCAGTCAAAACAATACTTGTGCCAGAAAAGACTGGATGGAATGGAGTGAATGGATAAATGGACTGCAACGACACTGATTAATGACCCACCCTTGCCTATAATATTAAATGCTTACTCTTACAAATTCTAATTTAGATTATGACATCTCCCTGTGTTGTCAAATCTGGATAACATGGATTTAGACATTGTCTTGGCCTTGACCACACCTTATAAAGAAAATAAAAATGCTGTTTTAGTTCCCAAGAGGGAGTTGAGGAGAAAACAAGGAGAAATGTTTCCGTGGCTGATATGAAGCTTGCAAACAAACAAGGATATCAATTTAATCAGCCAGTGCCCTCATCCACTTCCTTTTCCAGCCATGGAATAAGATTTTCTTCCCCGATATTAAAAGCAGTTCCTTTTATCACTGCTGGGGGCAAAGGATTTACCACTCCCAGTAACAACAGGGGTACGTGGCGCTCATATAAAACATGGGGAATAGAATTGGGAATATTTCTCGTAAGCTATTTAAAGCCAAAGTAGCTAAATAAAATCGCACAGTCAGGGTTTCAGAGTGTATTGAAGTAAATGTATGCACAGGGTTCTTGAACATACTGTACCGTTGCACTGCTTTCTTAAATACAAATGCAACAGACATCGGTAGGCTAGATGTTATTATTCAGAGTTGATGAATTTCTTCCACAAGAGTCCCATACCTTGAGGCATAAACATACATGGACATGGATATTGCAACATAGGTACATGGATATTGCAAAATACACAGGCATTCTGTAGGCTAGGTGGATTGATCAAAGGTTTGAATGTTTGATATTTTCAATGTACACAGATGATATCAGTGGGAAATCATCGAAAGGTCCAGGTGTGTGTGTGTGTGTGTCCGTGTGTGTCCGTGTGTGTCTGTCTGTCAGTCTGTCTGCCTGCCTCTCTGTGTGTCTGTGTCTATTGATGTGCATGAGGCTATGTGTGGCTCTGTGCTGTTTGTGTTCTTGTATGCTTGTGGCTTGTGTGTGCTGTGCACACATGCGCACTGCAAGGATAATTAGTGTCATCATCTGCACTGCACTGATGAATTGTCGGCTGGTTGTGTCTCAGAAATGCACACTCATTTGTCAGGCTGACAGCGACTCGTGTTGCTGGAATCTCTGATGTCACATTCCCATTGGCTGTGTGTGCCCACAAGAAGAAGCCTGAAAGAGAGAGAGAAAGGGACATCAGCAAATCATCTCTGTTATCGGTTTATTTGTTTATAATCATGAGCAATTATTGCTCTGGTTACGCAGTTCAGTTTGGCATGTCATTTCTGCCAATGGCTACTCGTCTGACTAAGCCATCATCATTCCCCTGCTCTGTTTCAGCCTGGAGTGTGTGATTTGGCACTTCAGCGCACTGTAGGCTACAGAGCTAAAATGTTTCTATCCCATCACGTCTACTCTGGCCATTCATTCATCTCACATTGATTTACTCCTGTCCTGACATCAGCCATTATGCAATGGTGGTACGAATGAGGTGTCATCAAATAAACCATAAGAGCGACCTGTTGATTAATGTGCGGGATTCATTTAAAAGATTGATTTGGTGATTAATGGACGCCTTTGGCAACGGCCATTTTTTTTCGCCTCAGCCGTCGCCTCGATTCTACTAAGGGGCTAAACCTGAGAGCCTTCGCGTAGGCCTACATGTGCTGACAGTGGTTAAGTTTGAAGGCACGAATGCGGAGTTGTGAGGGAGTCAGGAAGATTTGCGGTAATGCCATCTCACAGGGCCTGTTGCCAGCCAGCATGCCCTTGGATACTGTTTGAGGGGATCCCGGCGGGCGGCGGGGTACATTATTGCGTTGTGTTGATAAAAAGCTTGGTGATAAATCAGTGTTCCTTTTCAGAGGTTTCCGATAAAAAAGAAAAACAACTGAGGCATCAGCTCGACCTCTAAAAGCGATCCATGCCCTAAGTAAGTTAGCGTTCCCCTAATGCCTCAAACGAAAGTCTAAATTCCCTTGATGGCTCCTGCGCCCACACTAAATCAGCATTAAGTCAAATGGTATGTGATTAAAGACCACTGTGTTTCTGACGTAAAATGACTTTGTCTTCATCAAGACGACTGTAAAACCGTACACATTTCCTGCATGAACACATTATTGCTTTCCACCAAACCGACTGCAGGAGTAGCCAACTGTTGACTGTTGAGCACAAGGCTTGAGCTCCTGGGATGGTTCGCAGTGGGTTGTCATGGAAAGCAAGATTCAAGATTCAAGATTTGTTTATTACATCTTATTATAGGTTTGAAGCCTATAAAGAGTAAAAATTCTTGTGTTTTTTTGTGTCCTCAAAAAAGAGTAAAAGAAAAAGAGAGAGGGGGGGGGGGGGTGGAAAAAGTGCAAAGAATGTGCCTTGTACAATTAGCTGAACATTTAACAGTGATACAAAAAAATAGTACAGCTTTTAGTACAGTAGTAAACTAGACGACAGTATGTGTTCCATTCAAATGACATTACCGGTGCTAGGTGCAGTAGAGCAGGATAGAATACATAACACTTTCTTCGCAATTATCATTATGCACCTGCATAGAAATATATTCACACTGAGAACATACGTCTGAAAATGTATCAATAGCATCTTAATAAAGTAAATTAGTATGTTTTGACAGGCCTAGTGGTTAAGATAAATCATACAATTCGGCAGATTTAATTATGTGAACATATGATTCAGCCCATTATTAGGTTTGTACGTGTATTATGGTTGTGTGCATGCTACCTATCTCCTTCCTGAACCTTGTGGTTGGAGTGTATGGTTACATAGACCTGAGTTTTTGTTCAGAGGGATTACAAATTGCATTGCTCTCTGCTTTGGTCCCACAGTCATGTTGGCAAATCAGTTTTCATTCGACATACATGTGGTTTAGGCTTGGCAAATAGAAAAGCAATAGCCTATACATTCCCAAATAAATCAGATCCTGATTTCAGTTAAAGGGACACTGTGCAGGAAATGGTCAAAAAAGGTACTGCAACTACTGTATGCTGCTTATTGAAATTGGGCTGCCTATTGGCAAATTTGATCTTTACATGAAAGTATTAAACACATATTTTCTAGTATGGTCCAAGTACAGTCATTTTTGCAGCTAAAAATGGCTATTTTTGGAAATTCAAAATGGCTGACCATGGAGAAGATCCCCCTTTTCATGTATGAAAAGTGCAAATTTTCCAGTCATAATGAACACTTAGAATTTGATGCTGGTGGTAAGTATTCATGAAAAAGGTAACATTAGTGAATGAACAGCATGAATTCTGGAAGTAAACAACTAAAAATCTCACACAGTGTCCCTTTAATAAATAAATAGTTAAATAATGATATAATATGAAGAATATACATACAGTACATACATACTGTACATACTATACATACATACATACATACATACATACATACATACATACATACATACATACATACATACATACAGAACGTACATACAGTACGTACATACATGCATAAGCACAATATAGTTTAAATTAAGTCATTTTAGATCAATCAAGGATGCATTGTAGGCCTATTGATTTTTTTAGGGTCAAGAGTTAATCCAATTTATGTTGAGACAAAATATAAATAGACCCCAGCCGTATCTTTGGGCGATTGGTGCGGATATGTAATATTACTTGATAATTTACAGAATCTCCAAGACTTGAGAAATCCTGTTTGACAAGGTCAAAAGTTTAACCATGCATTCACATGCCAACTTCAGCATCAAAAAACGGAGGAAGGACAGACAGAAAAAGACGCACACACACACGAGAAACATCTGCCTGTTTGCAGGGCTTGTTTTGCTCTTGCATATTTACAGTCATTGTTGCAAAGAATTACCATGAAGGTCAAAATGTGTCATGTATGCCACTCAAACATAAAAATAATTATAATGACTATTGTGTTAACCATGAATATTAACTATTAACATCTATGTAGTATGCTGCTTTCTTGCTGATCTTTCTTCAAATTATTTGGTTTTAGAATTTGTAGCTTGTGTATTTTGTAAATGGCTTTATAATGAGGTAGTTCTTATTGTTAATTCATTTTTTTGTAATAATTGCCATGTCAAATAATTGGCATCATAACAATTGAGTTCCTTGTTCTCGGGGCCAAATTGTTCCTGTTCTCTGTGTTACTGTATATAGGGACACACAGCCATGAATCCACACATTACTTGGCTCCGGCTGCCACTATTGATTCTCGTTTGATCAAGCCACCTGACTGATGATGACTCAGTATCTAGGCCGTAATGGATTTGTCGTTTCTGTTCAGGTTTGTTGCCTCCGACATCGGTTGCCCTCTCCGTTTCCATCCAGGTCTACTGTGTGGTGGGCAGACCTCATGCCCTTCTTACCCGGACACTTCTCGGTGACTGTCGGGGCTTTTCCGTATACCTCAAAGGAGACGGTGTCTGATGAGCTGTCTCTCCCAAGCAGGAGAGTCTACTAATCAACCATGGTGTCAGCAGCGGCTTTGCAGGGGACAGCCTCGCATTAATCACTAGCTTGCTGCCTCCCCCATGAAAGCCACCGAATTGTGGTGAGATGAAACCAAAAGTTGTTTGGTTGGAAAGACTGTCTCGGGAGTGTCACCTTTTAAAAAATGCTTTTGTTCTGTCATAAGAACAATGCCTCGTCTCTCCTCTCCACCACTGTGTGTGTGTGTGTGTGTGTGTGTGTGTGTGTGTGTGTGTGTGTGTGTGTGTGTGTGTGTGTGTGTGTGTGTGTGTGTGTGTGTGTGTGTGTGTGTGTCTCAATGCTTGTGTGTCTAGGTGTGTATTTGTGTGCGCATGTAGGCGTGCGTCTCTCTCTCTCTCTCTCTCTCTCTCTCTCTCTCTCTCTCTCTCTCTCTCTCTCTCTCTCTCTCTCTCTCTCTCTCTCTCTCTGTGTGTGAGTGATTGCTTCAATCAGTGGCCCTGTTCTTTCTTTATTTTCTGTTTTCTAGTCTCCACATACATACAGATTGTGTTCCCTGTTTCTCGTATAATCTGTAGATGTAGAATTTATTTATTTCATTTATTTCCACTCTATTAAATGTCACGTATGAATATGTGCTGTTGAGCAATTTGACAGATGCTGAAAATCTTCAAAGTAAGCATTTCTGATTGGTTGGTGAAGCGTCCCATTTTTGATTGGTTGTATATGGTTGAAGCCGTATAACAGATGGGCTCAGCGGGAGCCTGGAATTTTGGATCTGAATTTACATGAATAATGAGAGTTCTTGAAAATCCAGCCTCCAGCCTAGGAGGTTATGCTAGAGTGTTTACTACTAGGAAAGAAAATCAGAAGTAGTAGGCTAGTTGATACACCGCGCTCTTCCGTGTGGTGCGTCTCCAAGTTGAATAAACGTAGCAAATGAAGAGGTGGATCGCACTCAGGTTCTTCTTTTCTTCTTTTTTCTTTTTTCTTTTTTACATTGCAGCAGAAAAACAGACAAACTTTTCGTCTGTTGCCTTCGTCAGTGTCTTTTCTTGTCTAGCTACTTCTAGCTACTAGATAACATTCAGGAAGTAGCTAGACAAGACAAGACACTGATGAAGGCAACAGCCGAAACGTTTGTCTGTTTTTCTGCTGCAATGTAAAAAAATAAAAAAGAAGAAAGGTGCGATCCACCTCTTCATTTGCTAGGAAAGAAAATCAGGAATGGCCAAATTTGTTTCCACAGTAGCAGTGAACTGAAGCAAAAAAGAGCTGTGGGTTCAGCCTTTTAAGGGTATTTGAAACTTGCCATGGTCAATCGCGTATCTTTCCCACTATCTACCATGATGCAGAGGGAGAGGGGAAGAACACTTTCATTCTCCTGCTATTGACTTCCCAGTGTACCGTACATGGAGAGACCTGGCAGAGGGCTTTGCATTTAAAGCAGAGGAGAAGGTGGAAAATTCCACATGTTTATCTCTGCAGCTAAGCTTAAAGGAGACATGGCTTCTGCACTACAAGTTTATAACTCGGTGAACTAAACATTTATCCCTCCTCCCCCTCTCTATCTCCCTTGCTCACCCTCTCTCTCTTTCTCTCTCTCTCTATCAGTCTTTCTGTCATTCCTTCTTTCGGTCTCTTGCTCTCCCCTGCCCCTCTCTCCAGTTGACTGAGATTTAAGTGTTCCTTGTGACACTGAAGCCGATGCCAATACAGTCCAAATGTTTTAGTTTTAATAAGGTTTAATTAGACAATTGATTTGTAGCCTGTCTCAGAAAAAGAGGGGAAAGAACTTTTTTTCCTCCAGATAAGGGAATAGGGAAAACTTTAAACTCACCCGCTCACTTGCAATATTTTTTAAATTCTGAAGGGTGTTGTAGAAACGAGCTACCCTTACATTAATCATTTAGACAGTCTCCTTCTCCCTTGCTCAGTCCACACCAGCAAAGCACATTGTCTTTTTATGTATGCAGATTAAGTTTAGAGATAACAAAACAGTGGGAATTACAAAGCAAACAAGTAAGCTCTGTTGAAATATGCCAACTGGCAAAGTGAAAATGAGATAGATGCATGTGCCGTTCTAATCTGAACAGCACTTATAATGGCACCAGCACCACAATCCCAATTGGACTCACACATGTTTGGTTAAATAGTTTGATTAATTGCACCACCAGAGTTGTAAAGCAAAGCAACAGACTGTGACATTTGACGTTTAAAGAATTAGTAGACAACTTACTGCTTGTCGTTTCTGTCTCAACATCCTCCTGACTTTCCCTTAATTACAGCTGCAGATATTATAGGGAAATAGTTTGCCAAAAGGGAGAACCTTACAGCTTCACTGATGACATTTTTTTTTTACTGAGGGCGGTATTACACCTTGTCACAATGAGATATACTGTACAAACACCTGCAACTCACATGAGACCGCATGTGTTTTAATATTGAAAATTGCATTTCTCTGAGCAAAATATTTTGCATACTCTTTAGGGATGTAGAAAACATCTTCCTGCCAGGTCACATAAGGCCCATTTTAGTGACTTTTTATTTCTGATTTTATCTGACTTGAAATTACAGTAAATTGGAGGCATTCAGTCTACTTACATCCTACGGTATGTCACCAGTGTTGCCAATTGGGCGGTTACCCACCCAATTGGGCTACTTGGGATGGCCGTCTGCAGGTAAAAGTGGGCAAAATTGGCCATTTGGCGTTTTTTTCTGCAGTTTTGTGCCCATAGAAATCAATGCAATTGATTGCAATTGTTGAAATTGGGCGGAATTTAGCGTATTTTGGCGTTTTTTGAGAACCTTTTGGGCGGGATTTGATCAGACACATCTGGCAACACTGTATGTCACCTGTGACATTTAATGGATGAAGATTTGGATCTCCTTTGAAGGTCATACTTCATACATTGCCAGGATGTTGCCTCATCTGTTATAATCCCTGACTAAAATATCAATACACCTCCCTGGCCTGGCCAAGCCAAATCAGTATGGCAGACACATCAGGCCGGACCTGCACAGTTCAACAGCAGCAGTCCACAGACATGCATGTAAATGCAGACACACACACACACACACACACACACACACACACACACACACACACACACACACACACACATGCACGCACACACACACCTCTGCACAAACAGATGGAATGATAGATTGCCTTTGTGACCATCAGATCAGATTGAATATGTGCGCTTCATAATGAAGCAGACACGAGACAAATAATGCAGTGCTGCCAAAAGCAGTTTTGAAAAACACAGAAGTAGTGGAGAATGTGCGAAGAGTGTGCACACCATGAATAATTACCTTAAGGGAACAGCTCTGTGCCTAATGGAGATCAGTCTCAACATAATGAGTCAGAAATTTCTATATAATGATCCACTTTGAATGGATTATGAGTACATTGGAGAAAATTGTGGTCTTTTACACACAGGAAAAAAATCCAAATGAGGTATTTACTATGAAAATTAGTAGTTATAGACTGAGACAGAGCTGCAGTCTTTTCCAATTGGAAATGGGAGTTAAATGGGAACGAAAGTGGAAATAATTACGAGACTTCATAGAGGCAATGGCGAGGAGGGAATCCAGTATGTCCCTCGGTCTGCCTAATAGGCCCATAGAGATAAAAGGGTTCCTTCCCCTCCGCTCCACCCCCATAAATAACTCTGCTGCCTTGTTTAAAAAAAGAAATTGTGTTGATGTGGTCCATGGTTTACCACTGTAGCTGTGTTTATCTCAGTTATGTGACATCTTTAGCCCATATTAGGCTCTTCTCCACTGCCGGTTTGCTGGTAGGCCTAATACAGCTCGACACAGCGCGACTCGGCCACCACTTTTTGCCTTTCTACTGGGCACGCTCAATCATAAAGCAAAAAGTGGCGGCCGTGTTGCGCTGTGTCGAGCTGTAGGCCTACCAGAAAACCGGCAGTGGAAAAGAGCCTATTGTTCATTTCCCATTACACCGGTTAAAGTGAGCAGTTTTGTGCCTATCTTTTCGGTGCACCCTCGGAGTTCCCTTCAGCATATCAAGCAGGCTGCAGGAGTTGAGCAGCAAGTCTGTCCACGGCTGCTTTGAACTGTACTTTAAGATCCGCATCGCATGTCATGCATGTAATTGGAGTACTTTCCTACTGAGAACACGAGTGCCCTACCACTTACTCTTAGATTTATTGAAATTAAGAGGCGCATTTGTGCCTTATCAAAGCATTTAATCCATGGCGGTGTTATTTATTTGGAATTTTAAGTGCATAGTTTGATAGTGTGAACGGCAGGCGGAAATATTGGGCAGTCAGCATGTTTTGTCTAATAACCACCCACACTGATAAATTCAGTCACAGCAAATACAATGTACAACACCTGCATGCCACACACATTAATCACCTAAGCATGATGGTACTGAATAAAACTGTATCTTACACTTCACTGTGATTCACTGTGGAGTATTTCATTTAGTACTGTAGACTTTGTTAAATTAAACTTGAAAAAATGTAGAACTTGATTAGAACATGAAAAACACCTGTCACTGTCACACCTGTCATGGGTGGAAAGAAATATCAGCTTCAATAATTATTGCTGTACTGTCCTCTAACTGCACATACACACACATTACCTTCTTAACTAGGGAGTTGAGGTCATTACAATAATATCTTGTTCGGTGAAATGTACATGGACATTATTTGAAATGTCATGATATGAACCCCTCTTTGACAATTACCAAATGGGTAGTTGGCCAGCCTAATTATTGAACTAACGACAGACCCAACTTCATGATTATTGGCCCGATTCTCGTCCGAAAACCTCGCTTATGAAAATTGGTGGAACATTTCACTCCAGGACCATCACAAGCGATTGTTGGGCAACTTTCCTTCACCATGTGCGATGTTCTAAGATGGAGTTTTAGATGAATGGTTGCCGTGATGTAGCAGGCTTTTGCTGTTAACCCAAAGTTTAAGTATCTCACTACTCAGATGCTGATCTCTTTCTCTGGAAATCTGTGGCAAATGTGCAGTTGTAATACTGCACATTTTTACAATACAAGAAATTATTATTATTGTAAAACTTAATGCTGCTCTCAGATGTGCCCACAGAATAAAACCTGCCAAGGCAGAAGTTGAGAGTCTCGTGGAAGACAGGTCTCAGGGGATTCATAGAAACATAAGCATGTACCACTTTATAGTGTATGTTCAATCACAAACAGTGGTCGTGTGTACCTTAAAGCCTCGTGTGTACCTTGGTTTTGATAATGTTGGATGTAGCTTGCTAAGTCTGCTGATCAAGTCGTTATGTATTTGCATTACATTCTATTGTCTGCGTCTGATTGATGAATGTCAGTTGCAAATATGGTTTAATTGTGCAGTGGATAGTCAGGAATCTAAAGTGCCTTTGTCCTGGAGGCAGTTGTAGGCAATATTGGATCGTAATTCTACACCACTCCATTAACCTGCCGTTGTGTATTTGTGCAGCTGTCGCACGCAAAGATGTGACCTCATGGTTTTGTCTTTAGGGCCCTTCAGAAGACATGAGTAACAAAAGTAGAGTACCAGTATCTTGCGATCTTATGATGAGCTTTTGGGCTGAGACAAAATGAGAATTGTGCAGTTTAATATTAGGCCTTATATAGCCACAGCTGAATTCTTAATTTCCTCCTCAGAAACAGCTGACATCTTAATAAAAGCTCATTTATTTCTCGTGGGACAGTGAATATTCATTCATTCATAACAGATCCCAACATAACAGGCAGTAGTTTTGAAAAGAATGACGGAACAAGGCAAACAATTGTTTAAATTTTTTTTTTTTTTTTTTTAAACTCTGACTGTAGCTTATCTACAAATGATCAAAATCATCTGCGGAATACTGATTGTGTTCCTCCAGGAAGTGTCTACTCTCCTGTTGACACCCCACCAGGCTTTTTTCTTCAACCACAGAAAGTATGCCAGTCATCACCTGCACTTTTATACACACACTATGTGACTCCTTCCTCTTTGGTAAATTGTTCTCCAGTCCCACAATTCTCCTCCGAAAAATGTTAAGTAGAACTTGCTTGCTGCAGTGCCACGAGAGGCATTATACAGTATGATGTAAATTAATAATTGTATCCATCTGTGCGACATTGTGTCTCCTTCTTTGTAAATACAAGATAAATACTGCCTTGGGCACAATACATCACTCTTTCAATAAAGGGATTGTGGCATTTATTTTCCAGACAGATTCAGCAACATTGGAGACGGGACAATGTAATGTACACATGTAATGTGTTCCTCTGTATCAAAACCCCTGTTGCTATGCTAAATCCACAGTGTAGCCCAGGGGTCGGGAACCTTTTTGGTGGAGAGAGCCATAAACGCCCATTTTTTTAAAAAAAAAATTTTGTGAGAGCCATACCATTTTCGCCATTATTTCTAATGCTAATTGTCATGCACAGAAGGGAATAAAAGTAACGCTTGCATTGGGGACAAGAAGGGAGAGCTAACGAAAGAAGAACTAAAACTACTTGTAGATGTGCTGATGTGCATTTAAGAAGCCACGCGCATGCATTACCTTAAGTTTCTATCTTTTATGCATCGGAGTTGCCAATGAGCAATGAGAATGACGGAGGTGCTTCTATTCTAGCCATCAGACAGACACAGGGAAGGTGCATGAGGAGGGAGGAGGGAGGGAGAGAGAACTTCAAGACAGGATGCTCATCTTGGTCGCGCTGACATAGTTAACATTTTACAGTTGATATGTGGCTGACATGTCTATTTTTAGTAATTCGCGAAAATGCCCTACAAAGCGCGTCCCTTACCGACATGCGTCCCCAATACAGAACGCATGATTTAACCGCCAAATAGGCTACAGGGCGATTCCGTATTTCAGGGGACGAATGGCAACCCTACGTTTGCCTTCGCATTGTGGCACCAGTTATCTCGCAATCACACTAAACTGGGAAAGACTTACGTCAGTTGATTCAGCAAAAGTTCTTCCTGTAATCGAGGGAGAAGTACAGCGCTGCATTTATATCCCTCACTTGCGTTTCCTCCACTTGATTTGCCATCATAATGGCACGGTCGTGAACAGTTTCTTTGTTTTGGATACAACCGTTAGCCAGCTGAACTTTAGGTAAAGCATTACGGATGGAATGTTATCTCACACGACACGACCCAGCGCTGGCACGGCATTGTCCAATAAAAAAAACGCGTTTTTCATATCTGTACAGTAGCCTTCGTCGAAGGCCTGTGCTTGGCTCAGCTGATCGGACCTGGGATGGATTAAATGCGCGATCATACTTTATATTTTGAATATTATCTTAACTTTTCGATTTCAGTAGGTCCATTTTTAATTTAGTGCCGTAACAAAATTATTCATGGCTTATTGAGTAAACAAATGACAGGTTTGTCCGAGAGCCACATGCAGTTCCCAAAAGAGCCACATGTGGCTCGCGAGCCATAGGTTCCCGACCCCTGGTGTAGGCCTACTGAAATGTACAATTTATAGCCCAGGGTTGCCAACCACCTCAGGCCATTTTCACAACATTTGTGTCGCTGAACCTGGGTCCGTTACATGTCAGCGTTCTTGACTGGTTGTATGTCACATTAAGCATTCCCCGTGCTGCATTAGAAATTCATTTTAGTCGATACATTTTTATTGCTACTCTTGTTGGCCTAAACACATGCACGATACGCAATGTGTGTACATGTGGCATCCAATTATGACCCGATCCAAATGATCATGTGCGAATCAATGAAATGGAAAACCCATAAGAACGAGAACTACCAGTGCTGTAATTCTTATCAGCTGCTCCAGCAGTGTACAGCTGTAAATCAGATACACTCACCCCCACCCTCAGACGCACCCAGTCAGACCTGTGCCGAGTCGCTTCTATAAATAGCGCAGGGTTTACCGCCCTCCGCTGTTACAGCGACATGCCAAACCTTATTCGCTCTCTGGCCGACAACGAGCCACATGCCTTGTTTTCTCAAAATAAGCCTCTGGAAATTACCCACTCAATGGAGTAATCAATTACTGCACCGTCAGCACATTCTCTGTGGGCTGATTAAGTGGCGTGCCACACCTTCAGACAGATGTGTGTACCTTGTAGTTTGGGGGTAGAGCAACCTGTCACCATGCTGTGCCGCGCCGTCTTGCATGTGTTCGGGTCACAGGGAGAGGTTAACGGAGAAGTGTTGTGTTGCATGCTGAAAGGGGGAGCGAGCTGCACACATTTTCGATTTTGCTGCCTCTTCCTCTCACACCTTGGCTTAGGATGGAGTCCACCATTTTCATCTTTGCTTGGCTGTGTAGGTTTTGTGCTTGTACAGTCACTGTAGTCTAGACAGGCGATCTAGGGCTTACCCTCATAATCGTATAATCTACAAAAATTCAGGTGTTCTGTCTGTGGTGCAGTGTGATGTCGCTGGATGGGCCACTCACGGCTGTAGAGCAAGTGTGGGCAAGTTCGCCATATCTGTGGATGCAATCACAGCGGGTACATTTGCTCAATACAAAGAGTGCTTGCTTTGCCTCCCGGCCATCACTGTGTCGTTTTCCCTGTATTGATTGGAGCCAATGAGGAGTGTTTCAAAAGAGCCATTGTATTGGCCTATGTGAGATGGAAGAGAGAGAAACAGAGATAGAGAGGCAAAGAGAGGCAAAAAGAAAGGAGAAAAAAAAGAGAAATAAGAGATGAGAGAGAAAAAAAGAGGAAAAACATGCAGACTGGGGAAGCTTCAGCTTAAATAACTGAGGAGGCAAAATGGATTTGTTCATTTAACCCCAGCATTGAGCGGCTGGGATCAATAAAAGCAAGTATTTTTTAAAGGACATTACCCAGGGGGTACCATATGGGCCGGTCAGTTTTGTACACTTCGTGTCCGATTTACATTACAGGACTTTTAATTTGGTGGGTTATGATATATATGTATTTCTAATTTGCATGATATGACAGCGACTGAGAGGATCGTTTCAACAAAGCCCAATATACTGTGACATTTCTGTGAGTTTGTAAGAGAGGTAATGAGACATTCAAATACGAGAAGTCAGACACATTACCTCTGCATGCTTAGCTATATTTTAATAAACAATTTTTAAACAAAAAGCGTTCTGACCTTTGTAATGCATCCTTTAAAACAAATCTGTACAACAGTGTTAAGACCTTATCACACCTTATCAAGTGTGTATAAAGACATTTTAAAAATAGTGTAAACAATGCAGCCATAGTTTGTTGTGGTTTCATGTGTCAGCTAACACTGTGGTTTTGTGTGGACTGAAATATATCCTCAGAGACTTTTCTCACTGAGATTGATATGTATAAATATTTCTACGTTTATTTTGTCTAGGCACCATTCTTTCCTCAAAATCGTTGTCTAGTTCACCAGGGCATAGCCATCAGTTGGATGAGTTATGACAACGTCCTTTGTACAATTTGCAATGGCATTCCCTTCTATTTGATCTCCCCGGTGTATGTGTGCAAATATTGGATATTTCCTTTATGGAGAGCACAGTGCTTTCTGTTATAGTAAGGTCTTTTGATAAATATGTTTACAGAGCACAAAAGGAAGTTAAGATCAAAAGACTAGAGGCGTATATAGGGATAGCATATTCCTCAGCAGTGTTTGATATCTCTGCACCTCAGGATTCGTTTTATTCAGGCTTTTGACAGGACACTTTTAGAGAGCGCTTTCAGTGACATAGGGGCATTGAGGACACTTTCCACAGCCCACCAGCGGAAATAATCAGGTACACTACATTTACCCAGAGGAAGGCATTAAAAAGGAATTTGATTGGATGGATGGCCAAGGCACACAGGTTGAATATGTTAGCGGATCTTGATTTGAAGCCGCATCACTGGCTCTAAAGCTGAAAATACCGAATTGTATTCCCAGGAGTGCAATATTGCTTTGGGAATAAGACGGATCCTGGTTCTATTCCAAATCCCTTAAGGTGTTTTATAGTTGGTTTTGTAGCACAATGCCTCATAAAATAGAAATCTAGACCGGTGAATGATTTTTTGACAGAGAGAATGACATAAAAGGAAATCCTTTTAAGATCCATCTTGCCTTCGTATGGATACCGTATGAAGTCATTTAATGTGTTACTGCAGATTTTTCATCCGAAATTCACTTTCTTGAGAAATACACAATAGATGTCATCTTGAGGTACATGTTGCAATTTTGGGGCAGGTTACAGGAGGTCATGCAGGTAAAAACAGTGCTAAAATGTCCATTATGGAATATGAAGACATATGTAGCCTTTAAAATAGAAGGAGCTTATTATTTTAAATACAGTTTAAATATGTAGGGGCCTATATGCGACACAGTGCTTCCACTTCAATCATTTCAGAACTACATAATGGTATCTCTAATGCTTTGCCATAGAATTCACTTAGAAATGCTTGTAAAAATGTAATGTTTGGCACCCTAGTATTACAACTGCATATCATCCCAAAATTAGTCATATTGTTGTGGCAGTTGTGGCATGTTGTTCCCAAAAAACATGTGCCACAGTATGGCTTATAAGGGTGATTCCACTCTTTTCCACTGCCGGTTTTCGGGTAGGCCTACAGCTCGACACAGCGCAACTCGGCCGCCACTTTTTGCTCTACGATGGAGCTGTGTCGTGCCTATTTGAAAAGCAAAAAGGAGCACCCGAGTCGCGCTGTGTCGAGCTGTAGGCCTACCCGAAAACCGGCAGTGGAAAAGAGGCATTAGGTAGGCATCACTGCACCACCTCTCACAGCAGAGGACATATTGTTCTGATGCATTTTTCTGACTGAAAAAGATTGCCATTCAAGCAAGGCACCCCCAGGCCCTCCCCAAATATTTGTTGTGCGCTGCCTGGCAGGTTACTTGTGGGAGAGGTTGATCCCCTGCTCTTTCGCAGCATGAGATCAGATATGACAGCAGCTTGTCCCTGGCTGAGAGCCCCGTCAGTGCTGCCTGTACAGTGAGCTGATAAGCTGTGGGCTTCTGGACATGCACACAGTTTCCTCTCGGGGAGCACTGTTGTTGCGAGGGTAAGGGGACAAGGCACTCCATCCTCTGTCCCCTGTTAAGAAAAACCAATAGAAGTCACCCTGTTTACCTGTTTGTTTACACTCCACTGTTCCAACTACCTCTCTTTCTCTCTCTCTCTCTCTCTCTCTCTCTCTCTCTCTCTCTCTCTCTTTCTCTCTCTCTCTCTCTCTCTCTCTCTCTCTCTGTATTGGTCTGCATCCCTCTCCCTCTCCGCATTCCCATTCTGCCAGAGCACAGGCTGTTATCTCCTGTGCACCTGTGCGAGACATCACTGGGCTTGTTTATCAGCCTCTGTCCCCATAACTCACATCTCTAGCCAGACACTAATAGAGTAGAAACAAAACAGCTTACCAGCAGGCTCACTTCATCATTAGCCCCTATAGATGCAACTCTGAATGTGAGCGATTACATCCGTGCAGCTAATGCAAATGGCCAACAGCTAGCAAACAAAAGGCAACGGCCTCCCTTGCACTCACAAAAAGATTGGTGGCATATTGTGGTGGAATGGAAATCTCTCCACAAACATCAGGCCTCAGTTTTTTGTTGGGAACATATTTTTTGGTCTGTCTAGTTTTAGTGCCAAAGCAGATGGGCATGGAGGTAGTGATCCTTCTGTAATTGCCGCTATGCCAATGACATTCACATTCCATTCGCTCCAATCTGACTCCGTCATGTCCCACAGATATGCAGGTAGATAGCATATACAGGGCTGGACTGGCCATCTCGCATAGCGGGCATTTTCCGGTGGGCCCCGCACCCTCGTGGGGCTCTATTTTCAGAAATACTTTTCTGAAAATAGGGGCCCACGAGGGTGCGGGGCCCACTGGTGAGCCAGGTCTGTGCCGCTAATTATGAGGGGCCCCTTTAAGCCAAAAATGCCCGGGCCCTATTTCTCCCCCAGTCCAGCCCTGAGCATATAGGCCTGCAGTAAGTAAGTGTCTCCCCTCTACTTTTGGTCTCCACAACCCTGACAAGAAGAAGATAAAGTAGCACACACTGACAGCAACAGTTTGTTTGTAGTCAGCTGAAGAGGTTACATCCGGCCATTATTCCATGCCATTCCAGTCCCTGTTGCATAGCCTACCCAACAATAATAGTTTATTAATCAAACTCGTGTGGACAGGCATGTGAAGGTAAATTCTTTGCAATTGCATCCCCTGAAAAAGAAGTGCAAGCGCTTCGTTGCCAAGCACAAATTGTGTCGTAGCATTTATCTAAGAACAAACTGCAGCAGCCCTGCTTCTGTTTGTCTGGTGGCTGTGTGTAGCTATATTGGCCCCGGAGGAATCAGACGGTACAGGGCTGCGTTCCTCGACAACGTCTTTGCTAAATAAGGTAGCAACTTACTTAATTGCGATGCAATTTCTCATGGGAAACCTAGTAACTGGTTAGCAACTATGCTTTCGAGAAACGCTGTCCTGAGCTGTGTTAATCACTGGGCTGTTTATACATCAACAGCACGCACCGCAACCTGAATGACATGTGGATGGGAATGTCAGCACAGTGTCACAGGCAGGCGCTGCATTAGCATTCACAGCTGGCACCAGAGTCTGTATCCGAGGCGCCGATAAGCCATTGGCATCAGAGGTTTTGGCCAGAGTGGATAAGCGCACATGATTTATGCACTCCTCATCTGATTATTTGTTTGGATAGAGGGGAATTAATAGCGGCTGTGGTGCTGCATGTTTTATTACTCTGGTGCTTTTATTTTGTCCTCTGAGTGTAACACTGAAAGAACAAATGTACAGCTCTGAAATATACAGTGTTGCCAGATGTGTCTGATCAAATCCCGCCCAAAAGGTTCTCAAAAACCACCAAAATGCGCTAAATTCCACCCAATTTCAACAAATTGCATTGATTTCTATGGGCATAAAACTGCAGGAAAAAAAACACAAATGGCCAATTTTTCCCGTTTTTACCCGCAGATGGCCATCCCAAGCAGCCCAATTGGGCAGGTAACCGCCCAATCTGGCAACACTGGAAATAAACAGAGCAGAGTCAACCGCTTATAGCCAATTGTTTGGGGTTAAAAACAGCGGAAATACCTGGCACTTAAACAAATCTAAAAACAAATTCAGATCTTCACGAACATTAGGGAGGGGTTTGGCTTTTCACAGTCAGTGTGATATTATATCAGTCTCAGTTGGATGCTTTTCTTTTCTTTACTGACAGGAAGACATCACTTCCATGGGTCCTTGTTCAAAACAAACTGCCTGTTACTTTGGCATCGTTTTAAGCTTAGTTGATTTTTAACTGATTGTTATAGTATATGTCATTTATTCGTGTCGTTTTTTTTACATCCTGTTGGAGGCCTATTCAGCACTTAGTTTTGGTTATAAATACAAATGGTCCTTATCGGTCCTGCGGTGCATGTGCTTCATCACAGCAGACACATTATAACACTCTGACACAAGCAGGCAGCCATTGTAGACATGTCTTTTCTGTGTGTTGCGGATGTGTGCATGCATCTGTGTGTGTTTGTGTGCATCTCTGTGTGTGCATCTCTGTGTGTGCGTCTCTGTGTGTGTTTATCGGTTTGTGAGAGTGAGATGGAGAGAGAAATGTGCAGAAGGGGCTCTGTGTGCTATTAAATCGGCCACCCTGGGAGTATGCATGTTAAGGTTGTAGGCCACAGCTAGAGGAGTTACTCAGCCAGGCCATTATCTCTGCAGTTGTCATGGCACCATTCAGCATCTTCTGCATATGCCAAAGAATAGTAGTGCCACTCATCTGTGTGTAGTGTGTAGGCATACCATTCTTTAAAATATATATTTTTGGGGCTTTTTATTGGCTTTATTTGACAGGAAGTGAGTGGGCTGAGAGAGATGGGGAAGGGTCTGCAAAGGACCCGGGCCGGGAGTCGAACCCGGGTCAGCCGCATATTAAACGAGTGCCCTACCTTTGCGCCACAGTTGGGCCAGGCATAGCATTCTATACAGTGCTCCTCATAATTTAACATACCCTGGTACATTTTTTAGTTTCGTCTATAGCCATTTTTTCAAAGAATGTGAAGGATAACAGAAAACCGTTTCTATCACTAATGGAAATTGTTTGGATGAAGCCATTTATTGACAAATAACTGTATCTTGTCTTTTGATAAATAATGCAAATAAAAATTGCACAAATGAGCTTAATGATACTTTTGCAAAGAGTGTGAAGGATAATGGAAAACCGTTTCTATCACTAATGGTAATTGTTTGGATGACGCCATTTATTGACTGTATCTAGTCTTTTGATAAATAATGCAAATAGAAATTTCCCAAATGAGCTTAATCATATTTTCACACAGAGTACCCTGGTGATTTGCGCTGATCACATGCACACAAAGTGGCCATTACAAATGAAATAACCATCTTCATTGGTGGGAGTACATGAGGGTTTGTCAGAAGAAAGACATTACTATAAATGCCACAGACTATCTCGCTTACAATATACCAAATAGCATTAAGATAAATCCAAAATGACTGAGACAAAGCGATTTGGGAAAAATAAGGCCTACATTGAACATTTTTCAGTATTAACGCTGCATTTGGAGATCATCAACCAGCCCTATATGATGAAAGTCAAACCATCCCTTCAGTGAAACATGGGGGTGGATTATTGCTGTTATGGGAATGTATGAGGTAGGAATGCACTGGACCCTTGGTCCATAACAATGGAAAGATTAATGCATCTGCGGTAACACTTTATTTTAGGGATACATCTATTAGCACTAATACATACAATGTTAATGCCTGCATAAGTAACTTGTAAGGCATGTACTAAGCAAATGCTAAGGCCTACTTGGTCCTTACTAAGGTTCAATTGGTAACAAATCCCTTATTGTGCATGAACAAGACATTTGCGAATACATGCCTAACAAATGTTTGATTTTGCTTAGTACATGTCCAGGGGCGGAGTGGCCCACCTTTTCCCACCGGGAGAATTTTCCCCTTGGCGGCCCTCTTTAAAAAACAAAAAAACCACAACAAAAAACATGTATAACATAACAAACATATGTATATGTATAACATAGGTATACGCACCCATTTCAAAATTTCAGGGATTGCAGTATACCCACTTAAAATGGATTGATCCATTATTTACAATAGCACAAATATATACAGTACACATAAAAAATGCTCAAATATACAGTATACCCACTTCAAAAAGTAGACTACACCACTGGAGCCATCATCACAGTCCAAAGCATTCATAGGCCTACTAGGTTAGGCTACATCACGCTGCTGTTCCATATGCACTCCACTGTCATTTTGACAGTTTGAAATTGAAATATCGTTTAAGGAAGACGGATGAGCATGGGCACAAAGTTATGAGTGTGGGGATTTTTAGAAGAGTAGGCTCACAAAATATAGTATAGTAGCCTATAGCTTACAAAAAGTCTGTCTACATTGTGCAATAAACCCACCATGCAGCAAAGAAGCCAAACCTAGCTACTTCAAAGCACAACTATAAGTCAACGAAATGTATAACCAAACGATGTAGGCCTACCTTAAAACGCTGTCTTCGTCGCAGCAAATGTCTTTGTTTCTTGCAATTAGGCCTACATTTTAATCAACAGTTTAGGCTACACACCCAACACTGCTCACATCAGAATCTTGTGTGGTAATTATTTTGTTCCATTTCTTCAGACATTACATAGGCTACATCCTAAATGTGCCATATATAAATATATGTATGATATAACATTATTTCGACTGTAAGGAGATATACCTCTAGTTCCAAACCAAGGCCATCAAAACATGTACAACGTGTTTTCCTGCTTAGCTGCAGTTCACTTCCTTACCACTTGGTGGAGTATGTTCGTAACCCAAGTCAATAACCACAGAAGAAGTGAATCTGCAATGGCAGACTGTAAACTGTAACAGTCATGTGGAAATCGGAAAATAAATCACAACTGACTAATATTTCCGTTCCTTGGTAACCAATCTAAATATCATAGGTTCTTGAAATACTGAAAACGAAACTATGTTACTAAGATCTAGTAAACTTCCGCGATCTACGGTGTATGAACATTATCAGTAGAGAAGGGGTGTGGCCAATTTAGTGTTTGACACCGTCACTGAGGTATTGCGGTCGGGTAAACGGTATATATCCTCTTGAGTCATATATTGCTATGATGAGGTGTGAATCATAGAGGTAGAAAATAACACTAGAGAGGACACAGCAATTTGCGACAGCACTGGGAAATGGCAGCTGGAGCCACAGACCTGTATTAACCTAGACTGGCAATGGGCGGTTCTAGCCAGTGGCAGCTTTTCGGATTGACTGGGCGCAGCCATCTTTGCCTTTTTCGCGCCCTGTGGGCTCCTCCCACAGACGTAGCCCCGCCTAGTGGAGACTATCGCAGCTGTGAGCCATAGGAATGCATACGATTTCAAACGGTGATTACAACGTTATCAAAGTGGGTTTCAATAATTTTTTGTAAGATTTTGACAAGTCGTAACGTCTAAATTCTCACTCCAATAATGAAATAACCCTCACTACCTCCAAACGTTTTATTAGAGAGCCTGAAGCTGAGCGGTCTTGCCAGATAGGGCGGTTTCCCGCCCAATCGGGGCCGTTGAGGAAGGCGGTCTGTGGGTAAAAATGGACGAAAATAATCAGTGTTATCTGGCAACCCCGAAGCCGACTGTTTTCGTTGCCGCTTATGCAGGTTTGTGGATATTTGTGACACTGAATCGGCCATGCTTACGTGTGTAAAGCTTATTTTATGTACTTAACTCAGATGTAATGACAACTGTGTATATTGGTATGTATATTTCTTAAATAAGCCGTACGTTTTCAGTGAAGCTCTGTGCTATTATTAATACCCCCCCCCAAGGACGCTGAAGGTAACCTAGCAACAACACGGCACAGCACATTGCAGCTGTGAAAATAACGAGCCACTTGAGAGCGAGACTTTTCTAGAACATTAATTTATACTAGAGCTATTGTTCTAAAGACGTTACACATGGCCTGGTCCAACTTAACTAGTGAACCAGTGTTGCAAAAAAAACATTTTTTAAAAAACCCATCGGTGCATGACGTCATTACGTAATTACGGGAGTCTCCACTAAGATGGCGGACTACGATTCTGAGGCTCTGAGAAATCCGAAAATTTCGAGGGGCATTGCCAGTCTAGGTTAATACAGGTCTGTGGTTGGAGCTTCCTAACTTCCGTAGGTAGTGTAGGTACTTTCAGGCAATGCAAGTCAATGGAGAACACGCCCACCCCTGTCAAGAAATTAACTAAAACTGTCTAAATATGAAGTAACACTTTAATCAAAGACCAGATTTGAAATGTCAGGCTAAATATCTACTTAAATCATATGAGTCGATAAAATACATTTAAAAATCAAATAATATATTTTATGAACATAGTTAGCAACACACTTCAACTATTGTCCTTGTATAGTGTGTTGATGGACATTTTCACATGATTAAGCCATTTTTGACAGAGGTGAGCCTCGTTCTCCGTTAATTTCCATTTCTCTGATCTACCTACAGATAATGGCCGCTACAGATTGCCGTAAAAAGGGGGGCGGGGTCCTCTCTAGTGTTATTTTCTACCTCTATGGTGTGAATTGTAGCTAGTTCACATTAGCCTAACACCGGAGCACCTTGGGGCCAGCTGAAAATGTGATGCGGCCAAAGGCTTTGGGGCCGGTTGTGAACGGAAGACGGCCATTGCAATATATTTGGCGGCCGCGGCCCACCGGGACAAGTCCCCGATTTCCCGATGGCCACTCCGCGCCTGGACATGTCTTACAAGTTACTTATACAGGGACATTGTATGTATTAGTGCTAATAGATGTATCCCTACAATAAAGTGTTACCGCATCTGCTTGTAAAAAAAAAAATATATATACTAGGGGAAACGTTGCACTCATCAGCCTTGAAGCTTCACAAGGGAAATTGCTTGGGAATTGGAATTCTGTCATTAACTACACGCAAATAATCAGAGTCAGAATCAGAGCCATTCTGGCAGGAAGAATGGGCAGTTTTTTCCACCTGTGGAAATAAAGAGCTGTATCCACAACTAACAAAAAAGATTTCAAGTTGTCATTGATGTTAAAGGGGGCACTACACAGCATCAGGAACTAGGGTATGTAAACTTTTGATCAGGGCCATTTGAGTAGATTGTGTTTTGACTATGAAACAGTAAACACCTGTTTCTTGTAATGAATGGCTTCAGCCGAAGTGACAAAACATTTTGCATTATCAATCATATTCTCTGAAAAATGTCTAACAATGTGTACATTGTGCTTGGGTATATAAACTTTTGAGGAGCACTGTATTTATGTCTCTTTAGCCCTATCGGTGCAGTTCCGTTTTAATACCCAATTGCATAGAACTTCAGGAGAAGTGTATTATTGCCATCCAATTTGGCGCAAATTCAATATTGAGGGTTAGTGTTGATTGGTTACAGAATGGTCTTTGTGGTGTTTGTTTCCTTCCCGCTATAATACTGTGGCACTGCAGATATTCGTTGTTCGTGCTGCTGTGTGAAAGTCAGCAGCCTGATCTCCAAAAATTCTGTGCTCCTGGACACGGATGTTAAGGACACAAAATCCGTGTCCAGGAGCACGGATTTTGCCAAAATTCCGTGCTCCTGGACACGGAATTGTTTTCCGTGCTCCTGGACACGGAATTGTTTTCCGTGATGGGCACACGGAAGAGCTTTCTATAGGCTATTACCACAGCACTGTGCTAACTCTATCATTAGAAAATACATACCAAATTCTAATCCTAAAAAAAGAATGCTATAGCAATTTAAGTTGTGCCCTGACCAAAACATTCCCTAAACTTAACCTGTCATTAAAGACATATTTTTGAGAAATACCTTTTCCAGTTGTTTGCTAGGCTATCAAACTCATATAATGAATGAAAGAAAACTAGCTGTGCCCAGACCAAAACGATCTCTAACCCTAACCGGTCAGTAAGAAAAAAAAATTGAGAGAAAATATTTGAAATTAGAAAAATCCTGAGAAAACACAAGACTGTGGAAATAGCCTATAGAAAGCACTTCAAACAATTCCGTGTCCAGGAGCACGGAAAACAATTCCGTGTCCAGGAGCACGGAATTTTGGCAAAATCCGTGCTCCTGGACACGGATTTTGTGTCCTTAACATCCGTGTCCAGGAGCACGGAATTTTTGGAGATCATGTTGAAGTCAGGCTGCGTGATGGGGTAGTAATTGCACCAGAATTTAATCAGGCTGTTTTAGTTGCCAAGCTCCATTAGACTGCAATGCTGTTGTGAAACACGGTGTTGCTTAACTGTGGCCGTGGTCCAGAGGGGGGTAACCAGAATAGAAGGCTCCTTGAGATGCAGGCTCATTGGCTTCTAAACCAGTGGTACTATTGGCCACTTCTGTTCTCCGAGACAGTGGAGGGTTGAGCTGAATCTCAAATATTATGGTAATTGTTGTCCTTCAGCCAACAGCTTGTTCGAAACTTTTTCTACATTTGCTTTGTATTGTTTAGCAGAAGTGGGGATAAAGTGGGCGGCTATGGTATGTTTTACTCTCACAACTAGTTTAACAGAAAATGCAGCAAAGTTGCTGTTTGAATCAGCACTATGTTGATATTATCTGTTTTTTGTTTGGTAAAATGCCAGTGTCCTTTAGTTAAGCATGTCACTTGCAATGTAATTCTTGAAACAAATTACCAGAGCACATCTACAGTAACAGACTTGCATTACAATGGATTTTGCTGCTACTCCTATCACCTCCTAACAATTTCACAGCACTCTACTCCGAGAGGGAAACAACAACATTAACATCGCTAATACAAGTCAAGTCATAATACACATGAACTAATTTTGCATCTAATATCATGCGCGTGACTGTCAATGATATTGAGATGCGTGCCGTCATTTTGGCCCAGGATTACGTGTGGTTGATGAGCCAGCACAGATTGCCAAGACTGCTTTCTATTAGAGCTATGTGCCCCGAATGTTTCCTTCCCTACAGGCCCAAATGCAATCAGATATAGAAATTAATTTATCTGCCCTCAGGAGCCTGAGCTCAGAGAGTTTCCCACCCGTTCCTATCCATTTTCATACAGCCTATAGCCTAGTGCTCAAGATCAATATAATGTGAGGGATACAGTAAACCTGCAGGTGCAATAGACTGCACTCACCTTGTACATATTGTACTGTAAGTGAGAAATGCCACATGTAATGCCACATGTAAGTCTAATTTTGCCATAGTGGAAATACTGTAAACCTGCAAGTAGGCTGCACTCACCTTATAATATGGGTGCGATTTGTAGGGGGGGATGGGGGGATTGTACCCCCTTCTGGTTTTGATATCTCCACTTTTTATACATGATTTTAATCACACTTTTATGTAATTCCATTGATATTGCTTAAAATCTGAAACATGTCCCCCCTTCTGGTTTTCTGACAAATCCGCACCGTACAGTCAGTGAAAAATGCCACATGTAAGAGTTTCGCATCTTAATAACTTCTAATCTTGCCATAACAGAAATAGCTCCCATTGCTCATACCATCCTCAGAGAACTAGTTTTGTCATATTGCGTGGGACTTAAGTTCTTGGCCGTGACATTCTTGACTGTAAACTGTCTAGCAGCAATCAAGGTATTTATTTTATTTGTTTAGACAGAGATATTCCAGTCCTAACTGTCAGTCATTGACAATGACTCATTGTACGACTAGAGAACTTTCCTTTCCAGGGCTATGATGTGAATATATTAGGAAAAGACATTTTCATCCTAAATGTGTGAAGTTAGATTTATTAGTTTAACAAAGACTAGCAGAGTGTGTGGCTTCCCATACATTCAGTAGTTCTGGAGGCAGGGCTCCATTTCCCTGTGTACTGTACCTCTGCATGGAGCAACTCTGAGGTAGCAGCAGTGCTTTTATCCCCTGGACTCCAGAACTGGCAGCAGGAGACTGCAGGTATTACTCTATTCAGAGTTTGGCAGGGTCAGGTGAAGCTGAACAGGCTGGGGTGCTTCCGCATACTAGAACTAAAATGCAAGAGAGATGGAGAGGTGGAAAGAGAGTGAATGAAAGAGAGAGAGAGAGTTAGAAAAAGAGAGAGAGATGGAGATAGAGAGAGAGAGGAAGAGGAAGGGAGAGGAAGAGCAAGACTCGTTAAGGCCATGCAGAAGGGGTATGGGTCTGTGCTCTCCACAGCACAGCCAGGAAGAGAACGCTAAGCCCACCCACTCATCATCTACAATGAGGGATGATGACTCAGAGTCTGCGCGCTCACCACTAAACCATATGGCTCCAAACAGCAAACACACTCAGGGAATCAGAGGACAGAAAAAAGTGGTAGCAGTGTGTTATTTTAAACTCATTTGCAATTCTCAGTTGCCTTGAAAAATGAAAAGTTTTGCTGTTTTTCAAATGAAAACATTTGCTGAAGTTGACTGAAATTCCACTAGTTCGTCATGCTACCCACCTTATCACGCCATAATAGTTCCGACCAACCAAATAAGGATACGCAGGGCCACTGACAATGCTGGGCCAGGACAAAGTCAGCTGAAAGGGCCCCCCATTCAATAAATACAATGCAATGAAGACCCAATTCTGGGCCCCTTATCTCCCTGGGCCCGGGACAATAATAATAATAATAATAATAATAATTGTATTAGTATAGCACTGTGTCATACAAGGCATGTAACTCAAAGTGCTTAACAAATGGGAAAAAACATTGTTAGAGATAGATTTAAAAGGAGAGGTATAGAGGAGAGGCAGAAAAAGCAGGAAGGCAGAGGAAGAAGAGATAGACAGAGAATGTAGAGTCATAAGGTCAACGTAGGTTAGGACCAGGATTCTTAGATGTGTAAGGTCCATAGTGGCTGGGCCTATCATAAGTCATAGATAGTCACACAGAGATTGGGCGCTCAGGTGCGGCCCCTGGTGGCATCAGGGGTGAGGAAAAACTCCCTTTCGCTTGATTCATAGTTTGTGAGGGGAAAAAAAGCTCAGTGAGGTCTGAGAAAAAAGACCCCCTGTAGTCAGGAAGAAACCTCAGGCAGAGACCAGCGGCCACCTAGGGGAGCCCCCTGCCAGGGCTGGATTGCGAGTAGTAAGGGCGCTGCGGCGGATTGCGAGTAGTAAGGGCGCTGCGGCGGCTGGGACACTATGACGCCTTGGCAGCTAGGAGTTGGCAAGGATGAAGAGGTGGGTCTTCAGCTGCTTCTTAAAGGAGTCGACGGAGGTGGCTGATCGGATCTCGATGGGGAGGGCGTTCCATCTCTTGGGCGCATAGCAGGCAAACGCGGCGTCGCCGATCTTCTTCTGCGGGGGGGTGGGGGTCCTTAGCAGCTTGGCATCAGTGGACCTGAGAGCTCGAGCAGGGGCATAAAAAGAGAGCATGTCTGAGATATAGCTAGGGGCAAGTCCATTTAATGCTTTAAATACTGTGAGCAGAATCTTAAAGTCGATTCTGTATGAGACAGGTAACCAGTGCAGGTCTGCCAAGACAGGAGAGATGTGCTCTCTCATTCTGGTTCTTGTTAGGATTCTTGCCGCAGAATTTTGAATGAGTTGCAATTTGTCAATTAATTTTTTTGGGAGACCAGAGAAGAGAGCATTGCAGTAGTCTATCCTACTGGTGACAAAGGCATGAATAAGTTTCTCAGCGTCTTGTCGGGGGGCCAAGCCGCGCACTTTGTTGACATTTCTAAGATGGAAAAAAGCAGATTTTGTTATCTTGTTGATGTGAGGCTCAAAGCTCAAATCAAAAGACAACATACTCGTTTGCCCCCCACCCCTCCCCACCCCCGTCGGCGGGCCTGAGGATAGGCGTGATATGAACTAGCTGAACTACTCTTCTTCTACTCCCGCTGTCTTCCTTTCTTTGTTCATTTTGTCCATCTTGACGTGTGTGCAGCAGTACCTTCCAGGGATGAGATGAACCTAATTAGTTTATTCTGTGCCAGAGCTTGATGAGAAGGAGAGATTCGGAGCTGAAGAAGTGCTTAATTGGAAAAGGTCTTACTCTTAATTAAAGCACTCCTCATGCAAGAGCCATTGATTAGAAAATAATATGGGAGGAAAAGACATATCCACACAGCACGAAAGAGCTTAAAACACAATATGATTCTTTCCCTTCCATTTTTGAGGAAAATGGAACGGAAGTGGAAGGCCACCTTTTATTTCCTCAAGTCTAAGCCAGGCTAATTAGCTTTACACGGAGCAAGAGATTCATTTATGCGCAAGACCTTTGAAGCAACACACCCCCCACCCCCTCCCCAGTCCCCACCCCCCACTGAATCGTCTCTGTAGGCGCTGTGATTACTCATGCTGGTTGTCTGGATTCCCATGAGCACCTCCGTCATGGGCTTCTCACAGCAGCAATGTTTCTCCCCTACTCAAGGAAGTGCAGGCGCAGGGGCAAATCATTTGCCCCCTCAGTGCCAGCTGACATTCTGAAGTTGAAGCACAACACATGGAGCATGTTGCAGGCTGATGACAAAAAAAAAAAAAAAAAGGTGGGGGTGGGGGGGGAGTGGCGATGGCCATGTGGAGACTACACATTCTGTGGGATACACATCAGTCTAACTGGCGTGTGCAGTCACCGAAATTGATATGCTGTAGTGATTTCCACAGGATGATGGGATGAATAGCATTCAGTTGGTCTGCCGGTTAAAGGAGTAGTTCGGCCAATTTCAATATGCTGTTGTGGCTCACGTTACCCTTGACTTATCAGTACCCAGTGATGCTACATTTTTTGGCTCAGCCGTTTCCGAGACCTGAGCTATTCTTAGGGGGGCAGATTTTGTTTACATTAAAAACTTCCTTAATATGGGCCTATTCTAAATATTTTCCCAAAAGGTATCGCTGTTTGCTAGTTGTCTGCTGATGTTGCATATCCTTTTGGATGTTTTTGAGAATAAATAAAAATGTTTTTTTGAAATGTAAACAAACAACTGCCCCCATTACAATGACCAGGATCTCGGAAAAGGCTGAAAAAAAAATCTCAGGTACTGACAAGTCCAGGATAGTGTGAGCATTACAACTGCATGTCGAAATTGGCGGAGTTATCCTTTAATGTCGTATTATGCTGCACGCAAATGGTGGAACTGAAGACAAATGTTTTCAACAAATCCATCATCTTTCTGACATAGGGCATATGGCAGGATATTGGGAGTCCAACAAGGGTACATGAATTTGACCTTAAGGTGAAGTCTGTGACTGTAGGACATTGAATGTTTTCTATTAAAAAAAACTTTGCCCAGCATTTCTCTTTTCATTTTGCCCAAAGAATATAAAAAATCAGTTTGCTGGGTTTTGAAAGACTATTGCACATGGGGTTGTTGAATGCAGTTCAGCAACGGGATATGATGTGAACATGTAATTTTACAGACACAAGAGTAGACAAAACTAAGCTTCTTGGCACTGGTAAAAATGATTTTATGAACCAGGTGGTTCTTTAGGTTTTATTTTCTCTTTTGAGATACAACATTTGATGATGCAAACTTCTGTATTGTTTCTGAGCTTGGGATGTGTGTGTGGCTGAAGGTAGAAGTCTACTCATTCTTTTCTTTTCCCCCAAAATTTGATATTTGCCCGACGGTCAATTAAATCCTTCCCTTGTCTTCCATGCCGCAGTAGTAATACAGCATTGATTGTTGAATGTTCCCCATTTACAGTTAGGGGCCCGAGTGGTGAGGCAGAACAAACATCTTCAGGACAGCTCTGAGGTATTTGTGGAATTTGCCTGAATGAGATTGCAATTTACCCAAATGTTTATGGGATTACACTCTGGGCAGCGAATACCTTTAATGGCTAATGTGCTAGGCTCTAGTTCTCCCTGTGCGTTGTGTCAGCAGCTTCCTGGTTGTGATATCAGCTGTGGACTGAAATGAGAGTTATGTTCAATGGCGCTGTTTCAGATGACCAAAGCCACAAAGACTCACACAGTAGGAGCACAAATTGCTGAGGCAAATTCCCTTGGGATGCTCGTCCCGTATAGTTGGGCATTTAGCTCCTGCAACTGCCCCTCTTCCCCAACCACACCCTCCCTAAACCTCCCCACTCTGCATCTCTCCATCCCCAAGTCTAATTCATATCCAGCTCCTCTTCCCAGAAGCAGACTTTCCATCAGGCAAACCTAGGCAATTGCCTGGGGCCCCAATCAAATCCGACCTCCATAAGGGCCCCAACTGTCACATCAGTCGCGGTGAACACACAAAAAAGTCGTCTTGATCTTAATTTGTCACTTATGTAAAGTAATTGAAGATATAGATAAGACAAAACACTAAAATGCACCGAAACACATTTTATGTCTATATAATGACATTTTAGGACCCCGTGTTTTTATTTCGCCTGGGGCCCCAAAATGGCTAGATCCGCCACCCACTGCTTCCCCATTACCCATAAAGAGCTTGGGAGCACAAAGGCGGTGGGCAGGGCCGCTGACAGCTTTAGCTGGGCCCGGGACAAAGTCACCTGAAAGGGCCCCCTCACCCAATACATGCAATGTAATGAGTACCCAATTCTGCCCCCCTTCCCCCTTCTCCCTGGGCCCGGGACAACTGACCCCTTTGCCCCCCTTTTTCAGCTTCCCTGGCGGTGGGTATGAGCTGCCTCTTTCAGTGCTGGCAGTAGGAGGCACAGGAATGAAAATAGCTCATTATAGTCCTGGAGCCACTGTGTAGACCGACCACAAACTATTCACTAATCTTGTCCTTTCATGCAGGTAGCTGGCTGTCTCAGTGGCAGTCAAAGCTATCCAGGGTGTTCATTTTCATGGTACTTTACCGTACGTGGCCTTGGGGTTTATGCAGGCATGGCAGAGAGAGAGAGAGAGAGGGGGGGGCTGTTAAATCTTATGAATGCCACTAAATGGCAAAGACAGTGAATACATTCAATTTTGAAGGATCGGGTCTGTAAAGTACAGTATATAGCCCTGTAAAAGTTCCTTTTTGATGCTTATAGAAGAAAAAAGTCATGAGCAAGTTGGAAAAGTTTTTTAATGCATAATGTAAGGTATGTAAATGATTATGCTGGCAAATACAAAATATTTCAGAAAGGAATAATTATGTTGCAGCTGGAGGAACAATAATACATTATGCGGCCAGGATAATGAGCCAAGGCTGCACATGTTCCCCATGTTCATACATGTGAGGCCTGTGTAGTGATACTGTACATGCAATACCACAATGGCAATATTTGCATTACATTCAAGACTTGGCAAAAAAAAAGACTTGGATGTCAAATCTTGAGCACATGCAATATCGCAATCGTTTTCTCACAATCTTCTCTTTGATTGCACACTGGAGTCCGTTTGAAGCCGGTTGCCTTTCACTGTATGTGTGTGGTGAGATGCAGGAGTCTGCTTGCAGCCTACAGGGTGCCTCTGGATTACTGGGTGCTGTGGCTGCATCACCTTGTGGCCTGATGGGTAGTCAGTGGAGACAGGACGCTCGGCCGCTCCAACTCCACACCTAATTGTTGAGGGCTCCTAGCGCTGCCGTGTGCGAGCGGTGGAGCCCCGGAGGAGCTTTGACATTTACTGACATGTCAGGGATACACAGTGCTTTCTAATGAAAGCGGAGCAGGAAGCTTCTGAAGAGATCGGTAATCTTGACACGTGTGGAGGATGCAGGCAGCTCTCGGGTTCTCAGGAGTCGAGGAAATGGTTCTTTGCGGCGGCGGCGTTGGGATGATGGCGCTGACATGGTGAATTGCTGATGTAGTTGGAAGTAGCATATTAACGACATGTCTAAATCCTACCCTTAAAAAAAGTGCGCTACGCTCCAGTGATTTCCTGAATCCCTTAGTCGTGCACTGACATGCGGAATTGTGTGGTCAGAGCAAATTAATTTGGTTGAGGCAGAAAAGGGGATTTCATGGGGAATGTAATTTATTTTTCCCCACAACACAATTTGCTCTTACACAGTCTGTAGCAGCGTCATGCTGCGACTGGCGTCCGTCCGTCATCCAAAACACTAATTGTGGTCGAGCACAATCCTGCAAACAACTAAATGACTTGTGTAATTGCCTGCAAGGTCGGGCGGCCCAAAGTTGTAGCTTAATCCACTTAGTCTGTCATCATGAAAGCCATATTTTCTTGGGGATAATGTTTGCCACAGTTTCTCTTAACGATGGCCAAATGCCACTCTGCTTGTTTTGTTTGGTAGTGGCATTAGAAGCCACTGGTTTCTAACCTGCAGCTTGCCTCATAATTCCCTTTTTGTGTGTGTTAGCCCCTCCAGCAGAATACATCAGTCTTTTTCTCAGCAGAAGCAGCAGCAGCAGCAGCAGCGGCGGCAGTCTGCTGCTTACAATACTGTATTTAGGCAGACGGTTCTCCCTCGGTGAGCAGAGTTGTCGCCTGCGGGGCTGCAAACACTGCCATCGCCAGGCAGGCAGTCACCCCAGATGTGGCCAGGAAGAGGCTGAGCCGGCTCTGCTGTCTGACAGGGACACAGTGGGGCCTGTGCACAGCACAGCAGCAGCAGCACAGCAGCAGCAGCAGCAGTAGCCTGTCTCTGCCATCCCACATTCCCCTGAATCCTATAATACTATGCTGGAGTCATCCCTCTGGATGGAGCTGAGAAGAAGGCAGGGGACAAAGCCAGTAAGCTCTACAGGTAGTGACTGGTTCATGAAATGCAGCGTGGCCCTGGCAGGATGCCTGCATATGGTATGTCTTCAAAGAGACACATGTGCCTGTCTCAGGGCTGGCCTGGCACCGCAGAACGGCCCGGGCATAAACCGGCAAAGACCAGCCCCCTCCTCTTCTACAAAATCAGGATTAGCTCAGTCCACTGTCTATAAAGATATACCAATGGGCCAGCCCATCTAAATTGAGGGGGGGGGGGGGGGGGGAGCATCGACCCCTGATGAGTGTCGGACCAACGGGAAAATGCCCCGTATGCCAGATTACCAGTCCAGCACTGGCCTGTCTCCTTTGATGCTGTGCCGCTTTTCCCCATCCACAGGCATCCCTGCAGTACATACCATAAGATGTCATGAGATATCAGTGCATGAATGCCACTTTACGTTTAGCCCTGCGCTTGCTCCTGTGAGGATCCGAGGCTTCCTGCAGCTCAGCCTGATAGAAAATGAAATGTGATATTATTAGCTCACATGGTTAGCTCCCCATGGTTGAGGCGTGTGATTGACTTATGTTGCACATTGTGGTGATAAAGAGATAAGTCAAGAGACAATGATTCATTTGTCAGTCAACATCCCACAGCATGTACTGCATGTTTATGGCACGTTAATTGCTGTCTACATTGCCTCGTATTTTAAACACTAAGCTGTGCTTTGTCTTGTTATTTTATATGGTAATTAATCTACCAGTGAAATACATTTGCAAGGCTACTGAGTTTATGTTCAGTTTAATCCTGTCTTCCAGACTCGGAAAGGAATAAGGGAAGTCTTTATTAAAGTCAGTATGTCTTGTTTGGCAGAGTGAGGTTAGTATGTCGAATCTGTGAGAAGTATGGTTTCTATTATCAAGTGCAATATATTATGTGTGGTTGAAACAGCTGTGTCTGTCTCATGAATCATTACCCAACACGCTGCAGCAGTCTGAAATCCTGTGTTATACGAGGTCTTTGAGCAATGCTGGAGCTGCCGAGTGAAAAAGAGAGAAATCATTCATATGCATTATGCCTGCAGGGCACTCTTAACAGATGAGATCAGAATACAGTTTAAACCTGAAAGAGAGTATTTCCTTGAACACATGAAACATTTGCACAAGTCAGTCAAATATTGGAACAGATGCCTCTGTAGACTAGAGGTCGCCAGCATGGAATTCGTCGATGGGGTTCGAGGATAAATAACACTTCTCTTTTACAATGCAAATGTTCTCTCAGAGCCATTGTGCTAATTGAATGACATATTTAATAGGTGCTGGAGCAATTTCAGAAATAGGTAAGCCTGCAGCGGAAAGGGTCCAGCTCCCTCTAGCTGACATTGTTATCAAAGAAACTTCACAATGTGCCTCAAGCAGAGACAGGATACAGAGGTCGACTGGGTGCCTACATAATTTTTTTTTTGGGGTTGGGGGGTTTGGGGAAATTTGATCACTGCAACAGTTTTGTCGTAGTGTAATCAATAAGCAGGAAGAGTGGAGTACCGTATTGATCTCTCACTGATGGCTTCTTTTGTTTCACTTAATCATAAGTACAGTAAAAAACAGAGTGCTAACACTGAGTGTTAAGGGCAAAAGCAATAGACACAGAGTGTCAGACATACCACATAGCAGACACTCTAATGAAGGTTTAATATTGACATGAATAAAAGAAATGGAAACGTAATGGCTGAACTTTGTGTGAGTGCTCTGAGACATTGTGATACGTTAATAGCCACTATTACTACTATTACCGCTACTCTAATTGCATCATTTTTCATGGCATATTCCTTCATAATATGTCTCAGCTGTGTATGGTAATGTATCCCCCATGAGTAGCAAGCACACCTACTCTTTCCAAAACATACGCAGCATACCCGAAGCTTTGGTAACTTTTTCTTGCGGGCAGCTGTGTTCCTCTCCATTTCGTTGGCCATAACTCTACAGTATTGATTGAACATGATTGCTCTGTGTAGTGTAGTTTGTATCCCTGTTTCTCCTCCTTGCTCCTACTGTGGGACCATGGTGCACCTTGAGGAAACCCAACCCAAGAGTGCACAACGGAAACCACCCCGTCAGCGATCGTTTGGTGCTGTTCAGGCTTCAGGCTTCCGATGACCCTCCCCTTCCCACAGTTTCCCCTTGGGGCGCTATGGAGACGCTCCAATCTGGCCGCCAGTTGCTGCTGTATTTCTGACTGTGCTCTTGAGGGCTGGTCCATTTTGAAGAGCGCTCCCGAAACACAAAGACTGTGTGGTGGCCATCATCACCGGTGACACGGCTGAGGCTTGACTGCTAAGTTCGGTGCGTTTTTGTTGCACTTTGGGAGGCAATGGGTACCCCTGAGGAGGAAGAGCCCCGTCCGTCCGACATCACAGTGTTCGGGGCCAACTGCACCCTCCACGGCCTCAGCCACATCTTCCTCCCGGGCGGCGTCACCATCCGACGCCTGCTCTGGGCCGCGGCGTTCCTCTCCTCGCTCTCCATATTCTTGTACCAGGTGGCCATGGCCTTCCAGCAGTACTACCAGTACCCTCACGTCACCACCTTGGACGAGATGGACAGCCCCTCAATGCCCTTCCCGGCCATCACCATCTGCAACTACAACAGCTTCCGAAAGTCGAAGATACGACGAAACGACCTGTTCTGGATGGCGGGGCTGCTCGGGGTGGAGCAGAGCGACTTTGACGATTTCATGGCGGCCCTTGGCCAGCCCGTGGAGGAGGGCAAGTTCTTCCCCAGCAAGACCTTCAACATGCTGGAGTTTGTGCAGCGCACCAGCCACAACATAGAGGAGATGCTGCTGGACTGCAAGTACCGGGGCAGGGAGTGCGGAGCGGAGAACTTCACTGCTGTGAGTCAGGGTCCTGCTGTGCTTGTGCTTTCAGTTCAGTTCAGTTCAGTTCAGTTCAGTGGTGAATGATGCATTGTGTCAATAGGCATTCCTTGTTGACCTGCTCCAAGGCTGAGGTTTTTCAGAGTATCTTCAAATTGTTTCAAATATATATTTTAACATTTATTGCAGAAATACATTATAATTAGCTGCTCAGAAAACTGATTCAGAAATTGATTGTTTTTTAAATAATGAGTGGTGAAAACTGCAGGGAACTGGAATCTACCACATATCAGTACATTTTTTCCCATTTTCTTTCCTTTATAAATCTTTCTTTCTTACATATTTGTTCAAACTGCCCTTGGAAGTCATCTTTTTCCGGCTTTGTTCTCCTCCTGTGCGGAGATTGCCTCATGCGGCGAGCGAGGTTGTGTGTCATCATGCGCTCTGAGTCACTGGCTGTCTGACCTTGACCTTGACCGAGTGTTTCTGCTTTTGTATCCATAGACTTAATGAATTTAAATATCATAATGGACAAGTACATTAGTGAGCTGATAATGAAAGTCATCCAGTAATTTCCAGTCTTTAAGTGTACTTATCCACTTGTATCAGAAGTGTTATATTTTACTTGAGTAGACATGAAATTGCTTAATTTCAGAGTTGAATCTACTTGTCACTAGATGCTTCACACTCTTGCAGTGGAATGGAGGGGAATG